>NC_079195.1:53343537-53643537 GCF_029499605.1 Hyla sarda
CATGTCAGGAACTGTCCAGAGCAGAAGAGGTTTGCTATGGGGATTTGCTCCTAATCTGGACAGTTCCTAAAATGGACAGAGGTGTCAGCAGAGAACACTGTGGTCAAACAGAAAGGAAATTCAAAAAGAAAAGAACTTCCTGGGGAGCATACAGCAGCTGATAAGTACTGGAAGGATTAAGATTTTTAAATAGAAGTAAATAACAAATCTGTAGAACTTTCTGGCACGAGTTGATTTAAAGAAAAATGTTTAACAGTGGAGTACCCCTTCAACTCCTTTCCTTAGCAGAAGTTTTTGGTGACAGCGTTTTAGTTTTTGTGCCCCTCACCTTTCAAGCTTTTTTTAATTTTTTTTTTACAATTTTGTCATTAGCATGAGGGCTTTCTTTTGCATGGTGAGTTGCACTAAGACATAAAAAGGGGTGCAGAGCATTTAAAGGGGTACTCCACTGGCCAGCATTCAGTAGTACTTGTTCTGAACACTGTTTTAGTGCTGTGGGGGCACGCCCCCTCCCATAGACTTGCATTGAGGGGGCATGGCCGTGATGTCATGAGGGGCATGGCCGACCCCTGCAGCGTAAAAACAACGTTCAGAACATTTACTTCTGAAGGCTGGCGAGTGGAGTACCCCTTTAAAGGGTTACTCCCAGAAATCAAGTCCTGGGAAAAAAAGTGTGGGCTGGTCTTGCAGGAATCCTGATAATGGGAACAGTGCTCCTGCTGTGGAAAAAGTGCAGGAACTCCTTTCCCATGCATTCCTACAGGACTTGAGCCCTGGTTACTCTGCTACCCACCGTCCTGAACATTGAGTTCTGAACGCTGTGTGCGGGCTTCCGTGTTCACGCCCGCCTCTTGTGAACAGGTCCCATGCAGATCACCCACAATGCACTGTACAATAAACGTTTTTAAATAAAATCTAAACGATATAGTGCAAAATATGTATACCGCTAGCTATGAGTCTGTATACTGTGGAGTTGTACGTGTTTGCCGCAATGAGTATATATTGTGGAGTTTGTTGGTATACCATGTGTATGGCGTTTGTTTTGCCGTTTTGGCTACTGGTGGTTTGCATATTTAAATATACACATATGCACATTTACAGGATTTAGCTTGAGAACGGTAATTCCCATCTTTTTCTCCTACAATTCACGTGGTTGTAATAGTTACACATCCTTATACCTGTACTCCCTAAAAACCTGCTTTCAACATCTGTTGAGCCGCCCCCTTTCTTCTTTTAGATTTGTAAATTACTTATATTTAAAAATCTTAATCCTATTAGTACTTATCAGCTGCTGAAGTTGAGTTGTTTGTTTCTGACAACAGTGCTCTCTGCTGACACCTCTGTCTGTCTTAGGAACTGTCCAGGGTAGGAGCAAATCCCCATAGCAAACCTCTCCTGCTCTGGACAGTTCCTAAGACAGACAGAGGTGTCAGCAGAGAGCACTGTGGTCAGACTGAAAAGAACTCAACTTTAGCAGCTCATATGTACTGGTAGGATTATGATTTTTAAATAGAAGTAATTTAGTAATCTGTTTAACTTTCTGGAGCCAGGTTTTTCACCAGAATACCCCTTTAGTTTGCCAATTTGCAGCTTTTATGCATTCTCTAGGTGATGCTTAGGACACTCACTTTGTTTTATATGGTCATTACCGAAAGGTCGTTGTTGGGGCTGGTGGTCTCTTGTTTGTTACAGCGTGGTAAATGTTTTTGCACCTATGTTTTCCCTTGCTGCTGTATGTATTTTGCACTAGCACATTATATATGAAAGTTTACAGCCATTTGGGTAAGTGCAATACATCCGCCTTCTATACTTATCTCTGAGGTTACCGTGTATCTGCAACAAGTTTTCTGAAATTCCTTTGTAATATTTTGAAGATGACCCCTAATTGCTATTTGTATCTGTTGACGACATCATCTTTTGCATATTTTTTTTTGTTATGTTTTAATATAATATTCTCAATAAAGTATATTATTTAAAAATAATAATTTTGCCACAATTTTCTATATAGTTGTAGTATTGGATTTGTTGCAGATTGCAAATTTTCTTCATATTAGGATCCATTACTATTGGCCCAGGGTTAAAGTAATGTTTATCACTTTCCCTGGCATTTGGGTCTCATACACACTTTTTTAGGTTCAAGAAGAAAAAAATAGGGACAAGCATCGGCACACCTTGTGCTTTTACCTCGTGGTGGCAGATATAAGAAGTGTATATAACTGTTCACCTTGATGTGTTACGCTTCGAGCGCAACACCGTCATCAGCCTTAAGCATGAAGGACTCAGCAGCAGTGTCTGTCCGTGCGCAGTGACCTAGGGCGGTGTAGCATTGTAGAAAATCTGTACTCTTGGAGACATTTGGAAGAAAAAGGACACTTGTCTGGCGCTTCCTGGATATTGAAACGAGGTTGTAGGGATGCCCGAATTCCTGGTAGTTTAGAACAGCATTCTTTATTGAAGCAAACAGTTGACAACGCGTTTTGAGGGGATCTGCACCCCTCTTCCTCAGGTCAGGGAGAACGCGTTGTCAACTGTTTGTTACAATAAAGAATGCTGTTCTAAACTACCTGGAATTCGGGCATCCCTACAACCTCGTTTCCATATCCAGCAAGCGCCAGACAAGTGTCCTTTTTCTTCCAAATCTCTCCAAGAGTACAGATTTTCCACAGTGGCAGAATACTGCAACAGTGGATGGGCTTGAAATATATAATAAATACACAGTACCAAATCATTTTGGAGACCCCCTCCAATTGTTAGATGAAGCTGAGTGAAGCACACAGCTCTATTATAAGTCTATGAGGCTGGCAGTCAGTCCAATTCAGTGGTGAGCTGGGGAGTTAAGCGCACAGCGACGCACTTCACAAGGCTATATCTAACATATAGGGTGTCAGTACTGTGTGATATGTCAAAAGTTTGTTTAAATGACAATTACGATTTAAAGCACAACTGTCATGAACTTGGGGCTATATCACCTACACACAGCCTTTGTACTGTGTGTAGATTGTGTCTACAGTAGTGTTTTTACCTTAGTTCTCTCTGCTTTTATCACCCCAAAAAACTTTTTTAATAGCAGCCGCACACAGTTGGATAGGCGTGGCGTGAGGTTCGCAATGCCACGCCGCTGCCACTCCTATCCCCTATACGTCAGTGCTGGGACAGCTGTGTGATTGACACACAGGTCCCAGCGCATGCGCATCTTAGCTTATCCTCCGTGCGTGCCGCAGCGTATTATCCTGGCAAGCGCTCGCTCCCTCCACCTGCCTCCTCAGTGTGCCTGAGCAGTGCTAGAGGCAGAGAACGCGCTCTCTGCCTCTAGCACTGTGCAGGTGCACTGAGGAGGCAGGCGGTGGAAGCGAGTGCTTGCCAGGATAACACACACCACGGCGCACATGGGGGATAAGCTAAGATGTGCATGCGTTGTATCAATCACACAGCTGTCCCAGCGCTGACGTATAGGGGATAGGAGTGGCAGCGGCGTGGCATTGCGAACCTCCCGCCACGCCTATCCAACTGTGTGCGGCTGCTATCCATTAAGTTTTTTGGGGTGATAAAAGCAGAGAGAACTAAGGTAAAAACACTACTGTAGACACAATCTGCACACAGTACAAAGGCTGTGTGTAGGTTATATAGCCCCAAGTTCATGACAGTTGCGCTTTAAAAAAAAAATTAAGAAAACCTGCTACGGTAGACAATAAGAATCTGAGTGAACAAATAACATAGTTGGGAAACATTAGTAGATTTATTTATGGAACAGAGTCATCCAATATCCATATTACCCCTGTGAGTAAGCAATGCAATTCGCCAAAACTTTCTAGAAAGACATTCAAAGAATTTCAGTCCTGTCTAGTATCAGCTAATGTCATGGAGTACACAGCCCCACACACAGGAAAGTGACTGTGATACTGCTGATCAGTGCGGGTCGTGAGGTTCAGACCCATACTGATGACACATTGGTGGACTAATCTAAGGATAGGTCATCAATGTTACTTCCAGAAAAATGTCTTTAAAGGGGTACTACCACGCTGACAACTTATCCCCTATCTAAAGGATAGGGGAAAAGTTGCCTGATCGCGCGGGGTCCCGCCGCTGGGGACCCCCGCGATCTCGCACGCAGCACCCCGCTGTCATCAGGCCCCGGAGCGAACATCTCTCCGGGTCTGATGACGGGGCCGGTGATCGTGACATCACAGCCCCACCCCCGTGTGACGTCACGCTCCGCCCACTCAATGCAAGTCTAGGGCAGGGGCAAGACAGCTGTCTTGCCCCCTGCCATAGACTTACATTGAGGGGGCGGAGCGTGACGTTACATTGGGGCAGAGCCATGACGTCATGATACTCCGGCCCCGTGATTGGCAGTCATCAGACCCGGAGCGATGTTCGCTCTGGGGCCTGAAGAGAGCGGGGTGCTGCGTGCAAGATCGCGGGGGGTCCCCAGCGGCTGGACCCCGCGCCACCAGGCAACTTATCCCCTATACTTTAGATAGGGGATAAGTTGTCAGCACGGTAGTACCTCTTTAAGATGTTATCTGTGCTTGGGAAGGTGCACTGTGTAGGTACATAGGCCGAAATTTATCATTGTCTTTAGACAGTTTTTTGTGTCTAGAAAAGGCGCAAAAAAGGTGCAGGCAGGGTTTATTTGCGCCTTTTAGTTTACACATTTCTGCTGATTTCGAGTTGCAATCCACTGATTTTGGCAATACACATGATATGGAAGGGTTTTATGAACTGCGCCTTTTTTTGAAAAGGTGCAAAAAAGGCACAAAACCACCACAAGGTCTCTAAAACTACACCAGCCCTGACTTAGCTTAGCTTTTTGGTATATGTGAAGAGTGAAATTTTAGAAAATGTGACCTGCACAAAATTTATCAGATTTTATCTGCTACCTTTTAAGAAATTTGGTGCTTCTACACATTACCAGCAAACACACAAAAAAGGTGTGAAAAATGCTTCACTTACACCTACAATGATAAATGCTTCACTTACACCTACAATGATAAATGCCGACCATAGTGTATGGTTTGTACATGTGTCTGTATCCAGCATGTTCTAGCCCAATAATTCTCAGACAGTATTGTACAGTATGAACAGCATACCTGTCATCATAAATGCTTGGAATGTATTACTGCCTGGAAAAATACCGTATTTTTCGCCATATAAGATGCACTTTTTCTTCCCCAAAACTGGGGGGGAAAAGTTGGTGCGTCTTATATGGCAAATACACATTAAAACCCTGTCCTATCGCGGCGGTCCCTGCGGCCATCAACGGCCGGGACCCGCGGCTAATACAGGACATCACCAATCGCTGTGATGCCCTGTATTAACCCTTCAGACATGGCGATCAAAACTGACCTGAAGCGAAAGTGACACTAACCCGGCAGCTCAGTCGGGCTGTTCGGGACCGCCGCGGTGAAATTGCGGCATCCCGAACAGCTTACAGGACATCGGGAGGGACCTTAACTGCCTCCTCGGTGTCTGCTCCGTGCCAGGATCCCCTGCATGGCCGGCGCTCTCCTTCGTCGTCATCACGTCGTAGCGACGTGATGGCATCGACGGAGATTGAGGATACCGGGCAGCAGAGACGTTCCGGAGCGACAGGGACACCCCAGGGACACGGCAACAGCGATGGAGGGCGACATCCAGGGCAGCGGTGACGGGTCCGGAGCGGCGGGGACTTGTGAGTATTACCTCCTATACCAGTGGTCTTCAACCTGCGGCATCTAGAAGTTGCCAAACTACAACTCCTGTCATGCCCAGACAGCCAACGGCTGTCCGGGCATGCTGGGAGTTGTAGTTTTGCAACATCTGGAGGTCCGCAGGTTGAAGGTTCAGAATCTTTTTTTTCTCTAGATTTTCAACCCTTAAAATTGGGTCCGTCTTATTTGCCAGAGCGTCTTATATGGCGAAAAATGTGGTACCATAAATTCTACACTCCCAAAAAGGGGAATAATATCTGATCACTGGCATGTAAAACAATTACTGCAGAGGAATTCCTGAAAAATGTCCCCACTTCTGGGTTACCCCTAATCCTGTTTGTGTCTATAATTTTATTCTGCAGGTCAGCACAGTTACAGAATAAATTGCCATGTTGTGTCCCCTATAGCTGCGGTTGCTATTACCCATGGCATCTAGGGGGTTTATTGGCCAATGAGTTATCTCCAATCCCAACCACTAACCGAGGGTGCCAGCTGTAGTTAACAGCTGGTATCCACCGTATAATGAATTGGCTCCGCTCCTAAGCACACTTCATACTCTGTTGCCAACATCTTGACTAAATAGTAGTCGACTACTCTATCCTTCTTGCCCTTGTAGTTCACTTCATTGTGGATCCTGAGTCATAAATGCTTGGAATGCGTTACTGCCTGGACAACTGGCTATTCATATTAAAGGTACCATGAATTCTACACTTGTGTAAACCTATTACTGCAGAGGAATACTAATAAATAAAATAAAAAGGTTTTCACTCCTGGGGTACCCCTAATCCCATTTGTGTCTTTAATTTGGCATTGAAATCTTAAAGGGGTATTCCAGGAAAAAAAAAATTTTTTTATATATCAACCTGCTCCAGAAAGTTAAACAGATTTGTAAATTTCTTCTTCTATTAAAAAATCTTAATCCTTCCTATAATTATCAGCTGCTGAAGTTGAGTTGTAGTTAAACAGATTTGTAAATTTCTTCTTCTATTAAAAAATCTTAATCCTTCCTATAATTATCAGCTGCTGAAGTTGAGTTGTTCTTTTCTGTCTGGCAACAGTGCTCTCTGCTGACATCTCTGCTTGTCTCGGGAACTGCACAGAGTAGAAGAGATATGCTATGGGGATTTGCTTCTACTCTGGACAGTTCCCAAGACAGGTGTCCTCAGAGAGCACTTAGACAGAAAAGAACAACTCAACTTCAGCAGCTCATAAGTACTGAAAGGATTACGTTTTTTTAATAGAAGTCATTTACAAATCTGTTTAACTTTCTGGAGCCAGTTTATATATAAAAATAAGTTTTTCCTGGATAAACCCTATAAAGGGGTACTCCGCTGCTCAGCATTTGGAACAAACTGTTTCGAACGATGGAGCCGGCGCCGGGAGCTTGTGATGTCATTGCCCCGCCCCCTCAATGCAAGTCTATGGGAGGGGGTGTGTCAGCCGCCACGCTCCCTCCCATAGACTTGCATTAAGGGGTCAGGGCGTGAAATCATGAGGAGGAGGAGTTATCACGTCACAAGCTCCTGGTGTCGGCTCCAGCGTTCGGAACAGTTTGTTACAAACACTGAGCGGCGGAGTACCCCTTTAACTGCTTTGCTAAGCATCTATATACAGGCTGTTATCTTATGTTTAAAGTGACAGGTGTTGTTGCTATGTTCTGAAGAACCCTACTTGAGAATCACTACATTAAATCGAAAAGTTATTTATTGGCTTATTATTGAGCTAAACAGAATGTATAAAATATGTCATGGTCTTAAATAAGTATAACAACAGGAGGAAAACACCCAAAAATCTAAAAAAAAATCCTTGGATATACTGTGCTTTGACCCTCAAAGGATGGAGCTCTGAAGGTGTCAGCGTTGAATTTGAATTTCCTTTTTTTTCCACAGCACAACGCGTTTCAGGGAGATAATTCAACTTCTTCAAGTGACAGGCAAGGTCTTTTTTTCACCTTTTTATTAAAAAACTTTAAAAAGGGGATGATATGATTTCTTTTAAGAAGGGATATATTTTATATTTTTAAAAACAATTTTTACACTTTTTAAGTCTCCATATAATTGCTTATACCAGTGTTTTCCCACCAGTGTGTCTCCAGCTGTCGCAAAACTACAACTCTCAGCATGCTGGGAGATGTAGTTTTGTGAGATCTGTAGACACAATGTTAGCAAAACACTGGCTTATACTAATCTATGTAAAACAAAAATAGAGAAACACAGCCGCACATCCACCATTTGTATTTTGATCTACCGTATTTATCGGGGTATACCACGCACCGGCCTATAACACGCACCCTCATTTTACCAAGGATATTTGGGTAAAAAAAGTTTTTTACCCAAATATCCATGGTAAAATGAGGGTTTGTGTGTGCGCGTGTATACCCCGATATACCCCCAGGAAAGGCAGGGGGAGAGAGGCTGTCGCTGCCCGCTTCTCTCCCCCTGCCTTTCCTGGGGTCTAGAGCGCTGCTGTCGGCCCTTTTCACCCCCTGGTTATCGGCGCCGCTGCCCGTTCTGTCCCCCTGACTATCGGTGCCGGCGCCGATAGCCAGGGAGAGAGAAGCGGCGCCGACAGCCAGGGGGAGAGAAGGGGCAGCGGCACCCATTGCCGGCGCCGCTGCCCCGTTGCCTCCCCCCATCCCCGGTGGCATAATTACCTGAGTCGGGTCCGCGCTGCTCCAGGCCTCCGTCGTGCGTCCCCGGCGTCGTTGCTATGCGCTGAACGGCGCGGCGCATGACGTCATGCGCCGCGCCGTTCAGCGCATAGCAACGACGCCGGGGACGCACGACGGAGGCCTGGAGCAGCGCGGACCCGACTCAGGTAATTATGCCACCGGGGATGGGGGGAGGCAACGGGGCAGCGGCGCCGGCAATGGGTGCCGCTGCCCCTTCTCTCCCCCTGGCTGTCGGCGCCGCTTCTCTCTCCCTGGCTATCGGCGCCGGCACCGATAGTCAGGGGGACAGAACGGGCAGCAGCGCCGATAACCAGGGGGTGAAAAGGGCCGACAGCAGCGCTCTAGACCCCAGGAAAGGCAGGGGGAGAGAAGCGGGCAGCGACGGCCTCTCTCCCCCTGCCTTTCCTGGGGGTGTATCGGTGTATAACACGCACACAGACTTTAGGCAAAAAATTTTAGCCTAAAAAGTGCGTGTTATACGCCGATAAATACGGTACTTGCTTCTCAGCATAATTTCAAAAACTAACAGGTTGTTACTATACATTTTGATTAAAAAGTACAAAGCCCACTCGCCACGTCAAGGCCACCTAGTCAGAGTGGGTCCCTAACCACTGCCTCCGCGACACCAAGCCAACAGGAGGAATGACCCAGTAACCAGGCAGCCCCACTGTTGCCCAACCAAGCCGGGCCACAGCACCCCACGGACACAGCAGAGCACCACCCCAGTGACGCAGGTGGTCGTGATAAATGCGGGGGTGGTGGTGGTGCTGGGGGGGGTATATTTATCATTCCCTGCATCAGCACAGAGTGGCTAAATTGCACATAGGACCTGCTATGGTAAGTTTTTTTTTTAATCATTTATCATTTCAAATGTATTTCAGCATTAAGTGGGTATTTTGGATAGTAGGTTGTTTTATATTATTCTGGGGCCACAATGAAAATAAAAAAGAGAGAATATACTCTGTCACTAACCATGACATCTTCTGGGCCCTCACTGAATGCTCTGGCTGCTACTTTAAGATGGACTTGTCTCGGCAGTGAAAGCCCACCCAGCCAATTGGTGTCCCGCCTCAGACGCTAATTTTCTGAGAAGTTGATCTTGGAAGTAGCAGCCTGAGCATTACAGAGAAACTAACAGAGCGTTCACCCTCACTAAACCCAGTATACTGGGTTATAGTATGGATGAACCGCTTTAAAATGATGGGTCACTCACTTAAATCCGTTCTGAAGGTGCAGAGTTATGTTGGTAAATACCTTTATTACTAATGCACCCCAGAGCGCATTGGAGGTGGGGAGCCGGCTGGCCTAGCTCCCCTGTTTCCTCCATATTCCCTTATCGGGCCCGCCCCCTTAATTATTATGCTAATGAAGGCCACAGATTCGCACTCTGCTCTCTGTGCGCTCACCTGCGGCCTCCATTAGCATAACAATGAAGGGACGTGGCTGATGGAGGAATATGGGGGAGCCAAGGGAGCTCCGCCAATGCATGCTGGGGCGCATTAGGAATAGAGGTATTTACCAACATAACTCTGCACCTCTGGAAAAGATTCAAGTAAGTGACCCATTATTTTAAAGCGGTTCACCCACACTATAACTCAGTAAACTGGGTTTAGAGCGGGTGAACTATCTGTCAGCTTCTGTTTAAGCAAGGGACCAAAAGATGACATTGGGGAACCCCCAAAGGAGCAATATTGGTATATGTTTGTTTATTTATTTATTTTTTTCAATGTGTCCCAGCAAAATGTATAAAAATAATAATTGGTATCCAGAATGGCCCTTTAAAGGGGTACTCCACTGACCAGCATTCAGAGCATTTGTTTCTGAACGCTGTGTGTGCACAATGAGGGGGTGTGACCGAACACATGAGGGGGTGTGACCGAGCCCCGCAGCGCGCACACAGCGTTCGGAACTAAATGTTCCGAACGCTGGCCAGTGGAGTACCCCTTTAATACTGACATGTGTATTATGCCTTTTAATGCAAATTCAGTCTGTCATGCTAATTCATAAGAAAAAATCCAAAGGAAAAGTAGAGTCGTAGACAACGTTGGATGATTCTTCTCATTCTAGCTAACTTCTGTAAAAGGTATTAACATGCTTGTCTACTGACCCAATGTATTGCTAGGAAAAAATATCATTCATTTATTGGATTTATAATTATTAAATCCTTATGAAGCTTGTCCTATACTTAGGGAATGTTGGTATGTACTGTATGTATGTGGTGTGCGTAGCCTGTAGCAGGCACATTCTTTTAGGGAGATAGAACAAGTGTTTGGCCTCGTGAACACAGCTTTGAGTTGTGTATAGAAGGACAACTTTCTGCCCTATTTAACCCTGACCTGTCTTTTTGATGGTTTTTACTGTGTTTAAATACCCTGTGTTTGTGTACTTTTGCGATAAACCTGAAGCAGTGTCAAACACAAAATAAATTGTATCCGCACGCAGCATGAAACAAGTGCAGGAAGCACAATCCTGACACACTTATTTAATCTGAATTGCTTTGGCATTTCAGAGAATTCTTAGTTTAAAGAATCCACAGGGACCTGAAGAACTAGTCATTGGGGCGGGTCTCGTGCCTGCTCTCCGCCTCATCAGCAATGAGTGAAACATCTGTCCCTATACACAGACAGAGATATACACAGATAAGGAAAGACACTAAGGGTCAGGATGTAGCAGAGGGGATCCCCGTGACTACTTACCCAGGTTAAGTTTTTTTTTTTTTTAGCTATTATTCCTCTGAAACACCTGAGTGTTTCATAGTATATAATAGCGTGAAGCATTAAAGGACAACTGCAGCGGTATGACACTTATCCCCTATCCACCGGATAGGGCATAAGTGTTTGATTGCGGGGGTCCGACCGTTGGGACCCCCCTCCGTGATCTCCCTAACAGGGCGCCGCCATTAGCGCTCATGGTGAGCGCTAAGGCGCGTAGCGTCGACCCGTTTCTTCCACGTCCCTATACAGTTCTATGGGGGAGGCACGAACGCTGCCTCCCTGCCTTTCCCATAGAGATGTATGGAGGAGGCGTGCCGGCTGCAACGTCATGCTGCGGCTGGCACGCCCCCTGCACGGGAGAGCCGCGGCCCCGTACAGGAGATCACAGGGGGTCCCAGCGGTCGGACCCTCCGCGATCAAACACTTATCCCCTATCCTGTGGATAGGGGATAAGTGTTAATCACACTGCAGATGTCCTTTAAACAGGTGACAGGGTCCCTTTAAAATTCTTTGTTTCCTGTATCCTGGGACACATTAACCTTGCTCAGTACCCCATTTCAAATCCCCCAATTTGGAACAGAGAAGAATATTACAGATTAGTCACAGCTCCAGTAACACCAAGGAAGGAAGCGTGGTTGCAGTTTCATCATTGTAAGCATAAGGAGGAGATTTGATGATAGATCCCCCCACTCACTAAACAGTAGTTCTCTAGAGAGGCCTTTTGTCCCTATATTCTTTATTTACAGTTATTTCTCAGAAGTTTGGATCATGTAACCCTGAGAATACAGTGGTCCCTCAACATACGATGGTAATCCGTTCCAAATGGACCATCGTTTGTTGAAACCATAGTATGTTGAGGGATCCGTGCAATGTAAAGTATAGGACAGTGGTCTACAATCTGCGGACCTCCAGATGTTGCAAAACTACAAGACCCAGCATGCTGGGAGTTGTAGTTTTGCAACATTTGGAGGTCCGCAGGTTGAAGACCACTGGTAGTGGAGGTTATACTCACGTGTCCCCGCTGCTCCGGACTGTCACCGCTCGTCACCGCTGCCCTGGATGTCGCCTTCCATCTCTGTCGCTGTGTCCCCGAGGTGTCCCCGACGCTCCGGCAAGGCCTCTGCTTCCCCGGCATCCTCATTCTCCGTTGCCGCCATCACGTCGCTACGCACGCCGCTCCTATTGGATGACGGGACCGCGTGCGCAGCGACGTGATGACGACGATGGAGAGCGCCGAAGACGCATGGGATCCCGAAGAGGACGCTCCAGAGCCCCGAGCACAGGTAAGTGATCATCAGCGGACCACGCAGGGCACCATAAACGGCTATCCGGTGGCAGCTGAAGCAGTCTGCGCTGCTGGATAGCCGTTTATGCGATGGCCCCGACATACAAAAGCATCGTATGTTGATGCTGCCTTCAACAAGCGATGGCCTCTGAGAGGCCATTGTATGTTGAAATGATCGTATGTCGGGGCCATTGTAGGTCGGGGGGGGTCACTGTATATTCTTTGACCATGCCAGATTATAAGGAGTCAATAATTTATTTTTATTTTTTATTTACTAGCAGAGTACTTGATGTTGCCCGGTGTTCCTACCTAATCCTTGTGGAAGAGGAAAAGCAACAATGGCGCTCTTGTACTCATATCCCAACCTTATCTTGCATCTTCATAGGCCAACCTCTTTTCCCATCCTCAATTCCCATCCTCATATCCCGACCTCATTTCTTGTCCTTATATCACAACTTTATATCCCGTCTCCATTTCTCAATCTTATATCCGGACCTCATATTCCATCCTGGACTGTATAATCATATTTTACCATTATGTTGGTCCAACGGCAGAATGGTGAAAAGTTTCAGGTAATCTCTGCAGGCCAAAAGTAAGGCAAACAGGAGATGTACCGGATGTCCCATAGAAAAAAAAAAAAAAACAACCTCACATAAGGCGGTGGTTAGGGTTGAGTTAATTCTACTATATATAGTGCCCAGACGAAACCCACACAAACACAGAGAGAACATACAAACTCTTTGCAGATATTGGGGAAGATTCATCAAGACCCTTGCTGAGGAAAAGTTGACCCGTTGCCTATAGCAACCGATTAGATTGCTTCTTTCATTTTTCATAGATCTTTTCAAAAATAAAAGAAGCGATCTGATTGGTTGCTATAGGCAATGGGTCAACTTTTCCTCTGCAGAGATTTTGATGAATCTCTCCCATTATTCTCAGTGGGATTTGAATCTAGGACCCCCCAGTGCTGCAAGCCAACAGTGCTAACCACTGAGCCAAAATGCTCATTGTTTGGGAGTATATGTATTTTCAAGGGACAACTCTTTCAGTGACTATTATTTATAGTAAAGGTTAAAGGTGACCGAGCAATCTCTACATGCTTAGTCAACTGCTTTTTCTTATGGGAGCATCAACAATAGTTTACATAACAGTTTAATCTTTATGTTTCATGTGAACGCACAGAACAGCTCATTTATTTGCACGTGTAGATGTTTCTCCCACAGCCAAAAATCTGGCACATTGTGACTTTTTCTAAAGCCAGAAAATGTTTGTTTGAATGTTTGTTCGTAGCCAGCAAATTCCATATTCATTGACCCATTTTACGATTTAATGGCCCCCACGTGACCGGCTCTGTTTATTATCTCGCTTATGTAATGTGTAAACACTTGTGGATTTCCATGTTAAGACCTGTAAGATGAAACACATACAAAAGATGAGAACGCAACTGTATGGCAAATTATCAGTATAGACCATAATAGTCCCTTAAGGACTCAGGGTTTTTCAGTTTTTGCATTTTCGTTTTTTCCTCCTTACCGTTAAAAAATCATAATTCTTTTAATTTTGCACCTAAAAATCCATATGATGGCTTATTTTTTGCACCACCAATTCTACTTTGTAATGACATCAGTAATTTTACCCCAAATTAGAAAAAATAATCTTTGTGCGACAAAATGTAAGAAAAAACACCATTTTGTAACTTTAGGGGGCTTCCATTTCTACGCAGTACATTTTTCGGTAAAAATGAAACCTTCTCTTTATTCTGTAGGTCCATACGATTAAAATGATAGCCTACTAGGTTTGATTTTGTCGTACTTCTGGAGAGAATCATAACTACATGCCGTAAAAATTATACGTTTAAAATTGTCATCTTCTGACCCCTATAACTTTTTTATTTTTCCGCGTACAGTGCAGTATGAGGGCAAATTTTTTGTGCCGTGATCTGTAGCTTTTTAGTTGTACCATTTTTGTATTGATCGGACTTTTTGATTGCTTTTTATACATTTTTTCATTATATAAAAAGTGACCAAAAATACGCTATTTTGGACTTTGGAATTCTGCACGTACGCCATCGACCGTGCGGTTTTATTAACAATATATTTTTATAATTCGGACATTTCCGCATGCGGCGATACCACAACTGTTTATTTTTATTTACACCTTTTTTTTTTATGGGAAAAGGGGGGGATTCAAACTTTTATTAGGGAAGGGATCTTTATTAACTTTTTTTTCACTTTTTTTTGCAGTGTTATAGCCCCCATACTGCACACACTGATCTTTTACATTGATAATTGTTATCCCATAGGGGGCTATAATACTGCACTAACTGATCTTTTTCTGCCGCTTGACTGCTCAAGCCTGGATCTCAGGCACTGAGCAGTCTTTCGGCGATCGGCGACGCAGGAGGCAGGTGAGGACCCACTTTGTGTCTGCCAACTGTTCGGGATGCCGCGATTTCGCCGCGGCAGTCCCAAACAGCCCATTGAGCTAACCGGCAGTACTTTACTTTCACTGTAGACACGGCTATCAACTTTGATCGCCGCGTCTTAAGAGTTAATAGCACACGACTTCAATCAGTGCCGCACGCTATTTGCCACGGGTCCCGGCCGTTGTTAGAGGACGGGCCCCACCCACTATGATGCGGGGCCACGTCGTGGCCCCACGTTATAGAAAGGGAGTGGACTCGGGGTGTACAGGTACGCCCTGAGTCCTTAAGTGGATAGACATAGACATAACAGGGTCAGGTATTAACGTCTTTTTGCTGTGTAAATCTGTATCAATCATGCAATAGACGTCTCATGATATATGAGTAATACAGAATGATGACCACAATTGCTGCTCTGCATATCTTCTGTACTGCTTCATATTTTATGTATGTCTCGTTTTGATACAGTGGCCCTCATTTACTATTGTAAACCCGACTTGTTTTGTCAGGTTTTTTTGGCGCATCTTTGTCTGTGCCATGTCGCAGACATCGTGCGCCAGTCTGGGACACGATGCAACATTTTTTCCCGATGGACCCGATGTGGATTCTCCCAAACCCGAAAAAGGGGCGTAACCCGACATTTCTGAGCTTTCCCACGTATTTATAAAGGTTTCCAACCCAAATTTGTTGAATTGTTGTGGATTTTTTCCCGACAACTCAGAGGAGTTGGAAACCAAAACCAACAAAACCCACGTGCGACAAACAGGATGCGACATAATAATAAATACCAGGGGAAAAAAGCAGTCGGGTAAGAAAGCAACATAGACTTACAACCCGATTTTCTAAGTAAATGAGGGCCAGTATGTGATAGATGACTCAGCTCTTTTCAGTGCTGAACTAAGGCTGCTTTATTGGCTGACACGCACACACCCTCACCCTACTATTGGTTCTTGGGGGGAATGTCCGCATGTCACGTGAAGACCTATACTGTGGAACACAGTTCTCTTCAGCGTCTCTTCAGATGTCTCCTGCTGTGATAGCACAAGTGCTGTGGCTGCCAGTTCATTCATTCCCCGCTATAGGGATCGCACTTGCGGGGGACAAGCTGACAGCGGGAGGATGGCTGCTCCCTCTGTGAGCCCTGCGCCCGCGGGTGACAGTGCATAGAATCCCCGAGCACAAACACTGCGGCTGACAATTAATTAATTCCCCGATGTGGGGACAGCGCACTTGCGGGGGGGAGAAGCTGAGCACATAAGGGAATGAATGATTTGTGACCCGCGGCGCAGCTCAGAAGAATGAAGGCTAAAGGAGGTCCAACCCTATTCTAGCAAGATGTACCTTATAGAGGGTTATGGCAGCCCCAATGTCAATGACCACATAGACTTCTGACTATACTCTGACTTAAATGAAATCAGTTAGGGTAGATGGTGTGATGGTAGAGGGTTAAAAAAAAAAACATATTGAATATACATTACAGAATGAGCCTAAATTCCGTAATTCAACTACAGTTCTGCTAATATCATTTACGTGTAACCTAGCACTACAGTTAGTGTAAGTGTCTGTTTGCAACGTGTTTCCATGATACTGCAATAAGCTCTCAAGTGTGAAATCCGACCGACCGTCTACCGTATAGTAGAGTCCCAATGACATGTCTGTTTTTAGTTTTTACTCCAGTGATGAATGGACATATTCCCTTTCTCATGGAGCTAAATATACACCATGTGAACTGTAAGATAAATGTATAGAGTTGGGCAGCACCTAGAGTAAATATGTCATTAGTCAGAGGCCGACTATTCCAAGGTGATGGACCTATCACAACAGGAGTGAACGTATATTTACATATCATAAAGACGGATGTTATGAGATACTAGGCGCTTCATGTTCTGCTCATGGTTGACTTCAAGATTAAAATATTACTGGGATTTTTCAGAGTTTACAATTCCTTTTTTGCAAGATGTTTCCCTCAAAAGTATTGTGGTGAACCACGGGGGTGCAATGTGAGGTGTAGGGGCAGATGGTGTTGTGCAGGGGTAGATGGTGTTAACCCCTTAGTGCTTCCCCTCCCCTATTTCACAGGAAGTGGTTTGGATTGATAGTGGATCCAACATGTCACCCAGTCAGAGGCTGTATGCCCAGCAGAGGTGAGTGAATGAGTGTTAGGGTCCCATCCGATATGATGCCACCTCCGCGTAGTGGATGGGGGGACACGTTTTGATCAAAAAGTGCACTAAGAGCCTCCATTTTGCATTTTGTTGACAAAGTGTGCTGCTGCCATTTTCTTTTTTCTACTTGTTTTGTACTTGCCACAGCAGCGTGCACCCATGTATTGGGTTTAGGTGCTGGCTACATTTTTGTTTTTGCTGGGCAATTTGGGGGGGGGGGGGGGGGGAGTGGCTCCCTTTGTAGCCGTGCATCCCCTCCCCAATTTCACAGGAGGTGATTTGAATTCATAGTGGATCCAAAATGTCACCCAGTCAGACGCTATATGCCCAGCAGAGGTGAGTGAATGAGTGTTAGGGTCCCATTCGATATGAGGCCACCTCCTCATGGTGGATGGAGGGACACGTTTTGATCAAAAAGTGCGCTAAGAGCCTCCATTTTGTTGACCAAGTGTGCTGCTGCCATTTTCTTTTTTTACATGTTTACGTGTTCATGACGCCAGGGCTTGGTTTACCTATGTAACCACCTGAAGGTAATCCCGTTACTCCTAGGTTAGGCAGGGGTAAATAATAGTCCAAGGCCAGGTTAAGGTTAACAGTAGCTTTACTGAAGTTGAAAAGGTCTAACAGTCTTTACAGGGTAGTAAGGTTCCAAGAGAGGTGACCAGTAACATGAAGGACCTCGCAGCTTGCTGGGACTTGCAGTGACTTGACAGACTCTAGCACAGCCACGCTGACTATAACTGACTTGAGTTGACTGAAGTTAGTGACAGCAGACAAAGATGACTTGACTTACAGATCTGTGGCTGCAATTTAGACTTGAGGCCTCCAGATGTACTGGACACTGGCTCTGAGACATCGGGACTGGACTTGACCTTAGCAAAAAGTGAAACATAAGAGAGAGATGGTAGTACCTCCCCCTCTTATAAAGGGGGGCTGAGCAAGGAGCCCATAGGCCAACTGCGGGTCACCGGGTCACCTGGTGCTCTCTGGGTAACAAAACATATGACTTGAACATGTGACAACCCTTATCATGTGACTAACAATCCTGTGACCATATCAAAGGTCCTTTACCCTTAATATATAACTTATACACATTATGGGGGAACACTGCAGGTGAGCCCTGAGGATGTACAGGGACTCAACCTGACAGGACTGTAGGAGAATATCCTGTACTAGGACATCACAGTATATTACAGATTGCTCTGCTGTAGGGATTCCTGGAGATAAGCTGTAATCTCCAGAGAACCTGGTAGCAAGTGTTTGGTTTCCTAGGAGGGAGAAATTAAGTATTAAACTTAATAGTCTTAATAGTCTTTTTTTTGGCAGCCAGATGTTGTCAAGGAGTCAGTAAGGAAATGTGTTTTGCTGTGATTTTGCAATTTTGACGCTTCAGGCCTGTTGGTACTGGATCTTCGCGGTACCGATGTGGCGGTGTTTATAGCTATTTTTGTGGTAAACGCTAAGCCTTGGCTTAGTAATAGACTTCCACTACTAAACCTGAAAATTGCATCGTATCTGTATCTTGTTTAGACCACAAAGGTCTCCTCTGCCATTCAGATCTTTCTCCGAGCCCTGTTGCCAATGTGTATTTGGTTACTGCAGTTTGTGTCACCTAACATAATGCGGTCTGCTACCAAATACATCTCAAAGCAGTATTTTCCAAACAGTGTGTCTCCACCTGTGTCAAAACTACAACTCCCAGCATGCCCGGACAGCCGAAGGCTGTCCGGGAATGCTGGGAGTTGTAGTTTTGCAACAGCTGGAGACACACTGTTTGGAAAAAACACTGTCCTAAAGACAGGTAATCATGCAAAGCACATGCCATCTATCCAGATTCTTCGCTTTATTTGGTTACTAGCTGAGTACCCGTCGTTGCCCGGTTTTTCCTTCCAAATCCTTTTTGGGGAGGAAAATAAACAAAGGAGGAATCTTTTGACTTCATATGCAGTCCTCATATATTGTTGTCATATCCCAACCCCACATCCCGACCTCCTATCCCGTCCTCCTATCTCAACCTCCTGTCCCGACCTCCTATACCGTCCTCCTATCCCGACCTCCTATCCCGACCTCCTATCCCGACCTCCTATCCCATCCTCCTATCCTGTTCTCCTATCCCGTCCTCCTATCCCGTCCTCCTATCCCGACCTCCTATCCCATCCTCCTATCCCATCCTCCTATCCCGTCCTCCTATCCCATCCTCCTATCCCGTCCTCCTATCCCGTCCTCCTATCCCGTCCTCTTATCCCGTCCTCCTATCCCGACCTCCTATCCCGTCCTCCTATCCTGTCCTCCTATCTCGATCTCCTATCCCGTCCTCCTATCCAGTCCTCCTATCCCGGTCCTCCTATCCCGACCTCCCATCCCGTCCTCCTATCCCCACCCGTAATATGTGCACCAGGTATTGAAATATCTCCAGCCGTACAGAAATTATATGGGAACATACATTTCCCATTGATTTGCATGGGACTTTAAACAAAAACCCTGACCCTCACAAATGGGGGTAGTTAAGGGTTAAATTAACTATCCTATATTTTAAGTGGACATATAAGTAACATGTGACCAAGTATTATCAAAATATCTCATGACGTTTGGAAGTTATGCAGTAACATATATTTCCCATTGACTTGCATAAGACTTTAAACATAAGCCCCTCCCCTGGCAAATGGGAGGGGCTTGTTGTTGACTATGTTTGTTGTTGACATATAAGTAACATGTGTGCCAGGTTTCATGTTAATATCTTTAGCCGTTTGAAAGTTTTTGTGGAACATACACACATACATACATACATACATACACACACACACGTTGAGTTTTATATATATATAGATTATAGTGTTTGTTATTACAGTTTGCAGAATTCTGGGTATAGGCAGCTGGCTCCTGATTTACTAGGAATATACAGTGACCCCCCCGACCTACGATGGCCCCAACATACGATACTTTCAACATGCGATGGCCTCTCAGAGGCCATCGCATGTTGAAGGCAGCATCAACATACGATGCTTTTGTATGTTGGGGTCATCGCATAAACGGCTATCCGGCAGCGCAGACTGCTTCAGCTGCCACCGGATAGCCGTTTACGGTGCCCCGTGTGGTCCGCTGACGATCATTTACCTGTCCTCGGGGCTCCGGCGCGTCCTCTTCGGGATCCCCTGTATTGTCGGCGCTCTCCATCATCGTCATCACGTCATCCAATACGAGTGATGTGATGGCGACGACGGGGAGCGAGGATGCGGGGGAAGCAGAGGCCTTGCCGGAGCATCGGGGACACCCCGAGGACGTGGCGACAGCGATGGACGGCGACATCCAGGGCAGCGGTGACGAGCGGTGACGGTCAGGAGCGGCGGGGACAGGTGAGTACAACTTCCTTTTCCAGTGGTCTACAACCTGCGGACCTCCAGATGTTGCAAAAACTACAGCCAACGGCTGTCCGGGCATGCTGGGTGTTGTAGTTTTGCAACATCTGGAGGTCCACAGGTTGTAGACCACTGTCCTATACTTTACATTGCACGGATCCCTCAACTTACGATGGTTTCAACAAACGATGGTCCGTTTGGAAGGGATTACCATCGTATGTTGAGGGACCACTGTAAAAGTCGTGATCCATCGTCCTGTGGTGACAAAAAGAAGTGTTGTGTAATCTAATCGTGAAGCAAATCACTAGATCATTGGAGTTCTCAGTTCATAGGTGTGTGACCTCAGGAGTAGCAAAGAACATGTCCGCAATAAGGCTATGTTCACACATCCCGAATGTCCGCACGTAAAATCTCTGTGCGGACATTCTGGAGACTGTGGGCGCCGGCATAACATGCCCTGTGGAGTCTGCAGAAAGAATGGACAGGTTCATTCTTTCTGCGGACACGGAAAATGGAATTTCCGTGCCAGAAACATCTGGCGTGGAAATTCTGCCGTGTACGGAGCGCAGCAGAATCCCATTGAAATTCTGGACGTGTGAACATGGCCTTACACTCTGAGCTAGTAGTGGCTGTTCAGAAGAGACACTGTGGAGATAAGGATACACTCAGACCGGGTTCATACTTTGGATTCTCCATCCGGACAAAATCTGTTCGGAAAATCAAAGTGCGGCACTAGGACCGTGCGGACATTGTCGCCCCATAAACGTCAATGTCCGATGAGCAAATTCTGCCATTTTTTTGGCAGTGGAATTTTAGCTGCGGAATATCCACCTCTAAAATTCCCGGTGTGTACTGTGCAGTGGAATATCTTTGCCAGCAATGGGACTGTGTTGCGCCGGATTGTCTGAGCGGAATTTCAAAACTAATTCCATAGTCTGATCCCAGCCTGAGGCCATGTTCAGACAGCAAAATTTTCATGCGAAATTCCACAAAAGAATTCTGACGGAAAGTCCTCAAAATGCACTGCCCATTGCCCTTAGGCTAGGTTTCCACACAGGTTTTTTCAGGCATTTTTTTTTTTTTTAGGAATCTGCCATTGAAGATTTTGAGCCAAAGTCAGAAGTGGATGTAGTAGGAAGGAGAAGTATACATCCTTCCTTTATAGTTCTCATTCCTTTTGAATACACTTCTGGCTTTGGCTAAAGAACTGCATTGGCAGTTTTCCATCCAAAATAACACTAGAAGAAAACTTGTGTGGAAACCTAGCCTTAGGGTACGTTCACACGAGCGGATCCCCAGTGCTTATTCCACTGTGGATCCGCCACTGAAGGACCGCTGTATGCTGCCTTTACAGGTGCCTGCTCAGAGTGGCAATACGCCACTACGAGCAGACACACTGAAGCATGTGCAAGTCGCTGCGCATACGCGGTGTACTCACACACATCGCAGCCGCTCCCCCTGCTCTATGAGCTAGGCCAAGAGCTGCCGCGATGTGCGAGTATACTGCGCATGCGCACAGCAACTCGCACATGCTTCAGTGTGTCTGCTCGTAGGAGCGTATTGCCGCTCTGAGCAGGCACATGTAAAGGCAGCATACAGCGGCCTTCAATTGCGGATCCGCAGCGTAATATGTGCTGGGGATCCGCTCGTGTGAACGTACCCTTAATGAAATTCCGCTGTCCCATTCACACAGCAGAATTTCCACAACGGCAATTCCCCACTCCGCAAAGTTTAATGGGCCTGTCTTTCATTTTGCAAAATTCCGCAGCGGAATCCCTATGAAGTCAATAGGGCTTTGAAATTTACCAGAAGTCTATGTTCTGAGAACACAGAATTCTGCTGAAATTCTGCTGCAATTCTGTAGGAATCCCGCAAACTGAATTTCTGTGGAATTGCAGATGCCTTAGGCTGTGTACCGGCTGCGTCCCAGTTCCTTTAGAAAGATTGGAAAACTTAAAATATGAAAAAAATGTAGAGGGAACATCTGTACTATATGTTCTTCTCTGCTATGCCATATGTGAGATTGCAGTCAAACCACAAGACAAATAGGACTTATTGGGGGAGATTTATCAAAACCTGTGCAGAGGAAGAGTGGTGCAGTTGCCCATAGCAACCAATCAGATTGCTTCTTTCATTTTCTACAGGCCTCTAAAGAGGCCTGTGGAAAATGAAAGAAACAATCTGATTGGTTGCTATGGGCAACTGCACCACTCTTCCTCTGCACAGGTTTTGATAAATCTCCCCAATTGTGCTTAGCATAGGTTACACCTGTGGGCAGACTGAAGGAAGTCTAAAGACAGTCACTAAAAATGTGTCCACCTCCAAAGTAAGTTCCACTACAACATATTCTACTCTATAGGTGGTAAACAATTATTACGGACCCCACCCCCCCACCCCCCCACCCCCACACACACATGCACACACATACTTTCCAAGATATTTACTTTAGGGTGCATTCACATCACGATTTTACCATCCTACCGTTTCTCACGATTTTTTACCTTCAAATCATACAAATCTGCAAGCCAAGTTATATCCATTGACTTCTATTCAGTAATAATATCCAGCACATGCATCAGTTTTGATCTGCATCCAATTTTGCATGGTTTTAGATCGGGGGTAAAATCGTGGTTGACCACGATTTTTCATCCAGATTCAAAATCGGTTCAAAATCGTGTCCGATTTTTTAATTATTATTATGGCCTATGTAAATCGTATTGAGTCGTGTGACTGTGCAATTTCATCAGATATATCGCACATGATTTTTTTTTACACATGCGCAGTAGCGTCTTTAAATAAACTTTATTGCCCTTGACATACATATAATTTTCCAAACATGATCAGGTTTTTTTGTGAAAAATCGGACATTTTCAGCTGTACGATTTTTTGATAAGATTTTAAATCAGATGCCAAACAATTTTTTAAATACGATTGTATACAATTTTCAGGTAATCCGATTTTGTCCGATTTTACTGTCAATTGGATGGTAAAATCGTGATGGGAACCAGGCCTTAAAGGAGTAGTTCAGTGGTGAACCCAGTGGTGAACAACTTATCCCCTTTCCTAAGGATAGGGGATAAGTTTGAGATCGCGGGGGGTCCGACCGCTGGGGCCCCCCACGATCTCCTGTACGGAGCCCCGACAGCCCGCGGGAAGGGGGAGTGTTGACCTCCGCACGAAGCGGCGGCCGACACGCCCCCTCAATACAACTCCATGGCAGAGCCGAAGCTGCTGCCTTCGGCAATCTCCGGCTCTGCCATAGCAATGTATTGAGGGGGCGTGTCGGCCGCCGCTTCGTGCGGAGGTCGACTCCCGCTATCTGGCCGGAGAGTCTGGCCCCTGTACAGAGGGATCGCAGGGGGCCCCAGCGGTCGGACCCCCCGCGATCTCAAACTTATCCCCTATCCTTAGGATAGGGGATACGTTTTTCACCACTGGACTACCCCCTTAAACTATTTTTGGAGAGACCTGCTCCACAAAAAGAGTAGTCAGCCTTGAGAAAAAATGCCTTGTCAAAATTAGGATGACAAAGTACCAGAGCTAAAGTAAAGCAGGACCAGAGATGTTGAAGGCATGCACCCCTGCAGCTGGACAGCCTAGTTAGATTAGTTTGGGGCAAAAGAACCAAAGTCAATCAGTTGGCAGGTTACTGGCAAAAAACAAGAATATCATACAGATGTTCCAGGTCATCGAAAAGGAGCCCAGAGCTTCACGGTGTACACTGTATAATAAAGAGATCAGTGAGTGCAGGTAAACAGAAATATGCTCACCGGATCGGATTGTGCAAGGTGAGAGATGAAAGCTATTACCATACTCTTATAGTGATAAGGAAATGGCGTAAATAAAAAATTTCACAATTGCAGCTTTAATGTGTTTAATCCATAATAAAGTTAATGGGTAAACACTAATGACATAATAAAAAAAATACTACTTGTCTTGGAAGTAAAGACCTCATACAGCTATACCTAAGTATAAAATATATATATATATATATATATATATATATATATATATATATATATATATATATATGGCCATTATAGATGTGAACCTAGGAAGGGGCTATAAGGGACAGTAACTGGTATACAGTTACTATCCGTTTTATTCTTTGGTATAAGTCACAAAATTATTGTTGTATAATATACTGGATGGAGTAGAAGTAGAGCTGTAAGGTGGTCCACTGTGACTCCAAGGGCTCCCGTAACCCTGAAACTGGCCCCATTATTTATAATATACAACAAAAACAGTGGAGTCTATTCAGTAAATCCAATCTGATGTTAAGACCAATGAACCAAACAGTGCACAGGCTTGCTTTATATACTGCAATTTTCTGTAGAGTTACAGATATCGACTACAACTTCTGTATAGGAATTCCATTTCATGCTCGTGAAGGTTTCTGTTTCATCAGTAATGACTCACATAAAATCTCTTTCTAAAACATTTCCAATACTAGGGGTGTAAGTTCATGAAATGGTTTATATATCCATTTTCCCTCTAATCCTTTTGTATGTTTTATTTTCATGCAGATTATATTTCATGCTTCATAGAGGCAAAAAGAATTTAGAATGAAACAATTGCTCCTAACTTTCCCATTTTAACCCCTTAGTCACTACAAACATAAATTTCTATGGTGGTCAGTAAGGGGCCTTAAGCTAAAGTGTTGCCTTCGCACAGCAGCACTTTAGCTTCATCTAGTGACAATGTTCACGGCACGCACTTGCAGTTTTTGTGTGGCTGCAGAAGTTTCCAAGAGCCCATAAATTAGACTCTATCTGGGAGACGGAGCCATACACGGCCATACCCTATCCAGACGTGTATGAAGTACAAAAGCCTGGGTATAAGCCACAAGTTTTTCACCGCAACCGAATCAAGCTGTGTCTGAAAGAAGATCTATCCCTGCTCCCAGCACCATCTTCTCCAGCTGCCAGACCTGCAAAAGAGTACGTCCCAGGCGAGGGGATCCATCCATCTATGGACTTCCCAATGTTTTCTCCAAGTCAGCCTGCGGTCTTCTGTGTCTCAACAGACCCAGGGTCGGTTCCACCAACATTAATTTCTACTCCAGCCCCAGTCCTGTCACCGTTGGCTCCAGTTTATACACCCGTTTTCAGAGCGCCAACTCAGTCACCAGTCTCTCCAGCACCACAGTCAGCAGCTCTAAGTCCTGCCAGTTCTGACCCTATACCAACTCTCGAACTGGGTGAAGAAGAGCCAGGCACAGTTCCAGCTGTACCAAGAGCTCCAGAAGACACCAGTGTTCCAGACTCTCCAGATCGGTGTTGCGTTGGTCCCAATGGTCAACCCAAGAACAACTTCCAGCAAGGTACAAAGACTAATTCACACTAAAACGTAAAAGTTACAGTATGTACCATACATAGTCCATTCACGTATAGCAAAAGTGGTTCACACATGTAAATATCTAAGATAGGACTGTAGCATTACTTGTAGTCCCAGTCCACCAGTTCTTAATGGATACAGAAATGGGTCTAATGTTTTCTCTCCTGCCCACGTGTACAGGGTACTCTAGTGGCCAGGCCAGAGGGTTCACCTGAAGTCTAAATAATGCAAATGACAGGATTGCCAAAATGTAAAGTGACAGGATTGCCAAAAGTAAAGGTAACACTGTTGTATGGTGTAAAAATGTGTAGAGTTCTGGGGAGAAGAGTTTTAATACCAAGGGGACTTAGCAGCCAAGGCATTTGGCAGATAGCCTCAGGCAACCCAATCAGCAACTTGTATAAAATATTGTCTTAAGAGCGTGTTGTTAAAGCAGTTACAAGGTCCGTTATCCTCACGTGTTTGCTGCCACATCGGAGCCTGTATGAACATTTGCATATACTACATTGACTCATCCTTTGTTGCTACCAAGTTAACAGACCTGTGAAGGACATTTTGCTAAGATGCCCCAGGAACTGTCACTAGGCCCCAGTGGCCACTTCAGTCCTCCACCCTCCAGAACTGGGTGTTGAGGACGAATTTAATTAAGAGTGGGAGTTTGTGGTGGCGAGGGACAGGAGGTGTTGCCCCGTGCTCCTGCTGTCCTTTCAGGCAGCCTCTTTCAGTGTCCTCAAGGCCCTTAAACTTGTTTCCCCATTGTAAATATGTTCCACTGTATAATGTGTGTTTATCACTTTAAGAGTTATACCATGTGATATGTCATGTGATTGTTACCCAGGAGGTACCAGTGACCATGTGATCCCAAGAGTGACCTATGGGCTCCCTGCTAGTCTCCCCCAAGTAAGCCATGGGTGGAGCTAGCTGTCTCTTTTTTGCACCAAGTTTCTGCTGGACTTTGTGTCCAGAGTATTGGAGGCCTCAAGTCAAGTCTGGCAGCCACAGTGCAAGTAAGCTAAACCTGCAGCATTGTCCGTCATCAGTCAAGTCAAGTCAAATTGTCAAGCAACGTGTCCTGCACCAAATTGTCTAGTCCTACTACATGTACCAGCAAGCCCTCAAGGTCTCTTAATCAGTGTAACAGATGTGTTGACAGTTGTGTTGGGTGGCTGGCACTAATCTTCTTGTATAGACAGAGTGGGAGATTTATCAAAACCTGTCCGGAGGAAAATTGCTGAGTTGCCCATAGCAACCAATCAGATCACTTCTTTTATTTTGCAGAGGCCTTGTTAAAAAGGAAAGAAGCGATCTGATTGGTTGCTATGGGCAACTCAGCAACTTTTCCTCTGGACAGGTTTTGATAAATCTCCCCCAGAGAGTTTTATATGTCTAGTTAGCACTGGACAAGCATGATTTATTGTGTGTATGCCCAAGTGTGAAGGTTGTACTTTATCTTTTACTGAAGAAATAGACAGGAGAAGCCCTGCTTAAACATTATTTCTGTGTCCCTGTCTCTGACTACTATTTTACTGCTATTTGACTGGTTATACAGAGCTAATCTCCCTCAATATATACAAAAATATTGGGCACTTACACATACAGGAGCATTTAGGACTCCCCATTCTAAATCCATAGGCATTAACCCCTTAAAGGGTTCTCCGCCCCTAGACATCTTATCCCCTATCCAAAGGATAGGGGATAAGATGTCAGATTGCCGCGGTTCCGCTGCTGGGGAGCTACACTACCATTGCTGCACAATGCGATTTCTCTCTGTGCGTAATGACGGGCGATACAGGGGCCGGAGCAGCATGACGTCATGGCTCCGCCCCTCGTGACATCACGGCCCATCCCCTTAATGCAAGTCTATGGCAGGGGGCGTGATGACCGCCACACCCCCTCCCATAGACTTGTATTGAGGGGGGCGGGCCTTGACACCACGAGGGGGGGAGCCGTGACGTAACGATGCTCCGGCCCCTGTATCGCCCGTCATTACGTGCAAAGCGAAGTCACTCTGTGCAGTAATGATAGCGCAGTGCCGCAGCGGCCATCCCGGGGGTCTCCAGCAGCGGGACCGCGGCGATCTGACATCTTATCCCCTATCCTTTGGATAGGGGATAAGATGTCTAGGGGCGGAGTACCCCTTTAAAGCGTACCTGTCATAGAAAAAATAAAATCTAATGTATGTTACTCACCAGGTCATGTCGATCCTTTACATGTCTTTTCTATGTGTCTAGCTTACAAATCCCTCTGATCTGCTGCTCACTCATTCTAACATCCACTGCTCAGGAAGGGGCGTGTCCGAGCAAGCATTGAGCCCATCCTCACTCACCATGCATTCACTTCCTTTCTGAGTCTGCTGTACTGTGTGCTGGGTCTCTTCATCCAAACACTTAAGGCTGCTCTGTAACCCCCTCTTTTCAGTTTTTAGCTGCAGTCTGACAGACAGGACAGGAGTGAGCACAAAGGAGTACTAGTCCCTCCCTCAATTACTGGACTTTGTCCCAGCCTTTGCTTCAGCTGGGACAAAGATGATGCTGCAGCTGGACAGGATTATGGTATGGGGACCAAGAGCTGTTTTTTTTTTAGAAGCCATGATTTTTATAAAAAGAGATTAAATTTTTTATGAAGTATATTAGAAAGGTTAATGTTTTGCCAAGATGTACAACATTTTTTTGATTCCCACATTGCCCATGTAAGGACACAGTGTTTCTTCATATTTGTTTCTTCATTTTTTCCTCCTTGACTTCTAATAGCCATAACGCTTAAAATTTTCCACCTAAAGACCCATATGAGGGCTTGTTTATTTGTGCCACAAACTTTACTTTGTAATTCTATCACTCATTTTACCACAACATCTACAGCAAAACCTTGAAAAAAAGAGTTTACCCCTGCATCAAACTTTTTCCTAAATCCTGAAAACAGAATTTTTTTTTACGGTAGTGTCTAGAACTGGTATACAAACTCAAACATTAAACACATTGTCAAAATTATAGATCAAAAATGTTATGTATGCCTAAACTTGTACAACATAAGCATTGTAAATTTTTGCCCCAAATCACACTTTAAAGCACATCCTTTGTTAGCATAGTTTCTTAGTGCCCTCTTTGATCTCAGCTTCTTTAAACAGAACGTATTACCTCGAATACCAGGCTGTAGTTGAAGTTTCAAAAATTCACACATCTTCACATACCTGCACTGACAGGTTACTCAGATTAAATGGAAAACATACCAAAGGATTATTTCCAAAGTTTTTTTAACTTGTATTGGAAAATGTGGACAGAGCCAATATTTTGTCAGCAAAGATATAGGTCAGAATGTGAGTTGGGTCATTGCTTCCTTTGCCAGGCGCAACTGTTTGCTAACAGGATGTGGTGAACCATGTAGGAATGACTGCTACGCCCTTAATATATTTGGAATAAAGTTGACACGTAATGTGTGTATATCTAACGCATTCTATTCTGCAAACATATTAACAATGATCTGTAGTGTTATTTTTGCTATTAAGGCAAATAGACTGGGGATGTCTTCAGGAGACAACACCGGGTATTCCAACCAACAGATGTTGGGACATTGATGTTTACTTTTCTATGGTAGCACATATGTGCCCTTTTATATGTGGTTTGTGTGTTCAATATTGAGTTTATAGCTCATTTACAATATATTTAAAACATGTATATTTAAACATATTTGTTCGGCCTTTTTTTTTTTTTTAAATTAATATTTCTTTTTAATTTATTTATTTCACATAGGCTTACTGCTACTTATTGAAAGCTATGATTAGAGATGAGTGACTTGTTAGACAAATTTATGTATTCAAGTAGTTTTAACATGGTTTTAAGGCTAATTTCATGTCAAAGTTACAGCGACATATGCTAACCCATGGTAACAGCTTGTTTAACCCCTTAAGGATGCAGGGCGTACATGTACACCCTGAAGTCCTGGTACTTAACCCCTTAAGGACCAGGGGTTTTTCTGTTTTTGCATTTTCGTTTTTTCCTCCTTACATTTAAAAAATCCTAACTCTTTCAATCTTTCACCTAAAAATCCATATGATGGCTTATTTTTTGCGACACCAATTCTACTTTATAATGACATCAGTCAAAATCAATGTGAGACAAAATTGAAAAAAAAAAAAACGCCATTTTGTAACTTTTGGGGGCTTCCGTTTCTGCACAGTACATTTTTCGGTAAAAATGACACCCTATTTTTATTCTGTAGGTCCGTATGGTTAAAATGATACCCTACTTATGTAGTTTTGATTTTGTCGTACTTCTGGAAAAAATCCAAACTACATGCAGGAAAATGTATATGTTTAAAATTGTCATCTTCTGACCCATATAACTTTTTTATTTTTCCACGTATGGGGAAGTATGAGGGATCATTTTTTTGCACCGTGATCTGAAGTTCTTATCGGTACCATTTTTGCATTGATAGGACTTATTGATCGCTTTTTATTCATTTTTTCACGATATAAAAAGTGACCAAAAATGCACTATTTTGGACTTTGGAATTTTTTTGCGCGCACGCCATTGACCGTACGGTTTAATTAATGATATATTTTTATAATTCGGACATTTCCGCACGCGGTGATACCACATATGTTTTTTTTATTTTTTATTTACACTGTTTTTTTTTTAATGGGAAAAGGGGGGTGATTCAAACTTTTAGGGGAGGGGTTAAATGATCTTTATTCACTTTTGTTTTTCACTTTTTGTTTTGCAGTATTATAGCTCCCATAGGGACCTATAACACTGCACACACTGATCTTCATCATTGATCACTGGTTTCTCATAAGAAACCAGTGATCGATGATTCTGCCGCTTGACTGCTCATGCCTGGTTCTCAGGCACTGAGCAGTCATTCGGCAATCGGACAGCGAGGAGGCAGGTAGGGACCCTCCAGCTGTCCTGTAAGCTGTTCGGGATGCCGCGATTTCACCGCGGCTATCCTGAACAGCTCCCTGAGCTAACCGGCACGGTTTCACTTTCATTTTAAATGCAGCGTTCAATTTTAAACGCCGCTTCTAAAGGGTTAACAGCACGCGGCAGCCGCGCGCTATTAGCCATGCGCGCTATTAGCCGGGCCCGACCTGCTATGACGCGGGGCCACGGCTATGACGCGGGGCCACGTTATAGATCGGGAGCGGACTCAGGGCGTACAGGTATGCCCTGGGTCCTTAACAGGTTAAGGACTCAAGGCATACCTGTACGCCCTGGTCACGTTTACTGCGTTTAAACCGTTCTCACCAGCGATGAGTTACTATGGGCAGCAAGGACCCACGGCTAATGCCGGGCACCGCCAACTGGAATGATGCCCGGCATTAACCCTTTAGATGCCACGATCAAAGTGAAAATGAAAGTGAAAGAATCCCGGCAGCTCAGCGGAGCTGATCTGGGCTATCGTACCAAAATCAGGATGTCCCGATCAGCTTATCGGTCGACGAGAGGGTCCTCACCTGCCTCTCCGTCGTCCAATCGGCAATCTACTGCTCCATGCCTGCTCAGCAGGCAGGAGCAGCAGAGCGCCAGTAACACTGATCAATGCTATGCTATGGCAGAGCACTGATCAGTGTATGCAATCAGAAGATTGCATGTTGTAGCCCCCTGTTATAATAAAAGTTAATTAACCCCTTCCCTATTAAAAGTTTTAATCACCCCCCTTTTCCCATGTTTTAAATAAAATAATTTAATAAAGGATAAAAATAATCATATGTGGTACTGCCGCGTGCGTAAATGTCTGAACTATTAACATATAAGGCTAAACCGCACGGTCGATGATGTACACGTAAAAAAATACCAAAGTCAAAAATTGTGCATTTTTGGTCACTTCATATACCATAAAAATATTAATAAAAAGCGATAAAAAAGTCCCATCAAAACAAAAATGATACTGATAAAAACTACAGACTACGGTGCAAAGAATGAGCCCTGATATAGCCCTCTATGCAGTAAAATAAAAGTTATAAGGGTCAGAAGGTGACAATTTTAAACATAATAATTATGGTGCATGTAGTTATAATTTTTATTTTAAGTAATAAAATAAATAAAACCTACATAAATTGTGTATCACTGTAACCGTATGGACCTACAGAATAAAGATAAGGTGTCATTTTTACTGAAAAGTGTACTGTGTAGAAATTGAAGCCATAGAAATTTGCAAAATGGCATTTTGTTTTCATTTCACCCCACAAATATTTTTTGTTTCGACACAGATTATGCTATAAAATAAGTAATGTCTTTACAAAGTACAATTGGTGATGCAAAAAACAAGCCCTTATATGCATCTGTAGGTGCAAAATTGAACGCATTATGATTTTTAGAAGGTGAGGCGGAAAAAACTAAAGTGCAAAAACATATGCTGTTTTGAGTCCTTAAGGTGAAAATGGGCTGAGTCTTTTAAAGGGGTACTCTGGTGCTTAGACATCTTATCCCCTATCCAAAGGATAGGGGATAAGATGCCTGATCGCGGGAGTCCCGCCGCTAGGAACCTCTGTGATCTTGCACCCGGCACCCCGTTTGTAATCAGTCCCCGGAGCGTGTTCGCTCCGGGTCTGATTACCGGCGACCACAGGGCCGGTGGCGTGTGACATCACGCCTCCGCCCCCGTGTGACGTCACGCTCTGCCCCTCAATCCAAGCCTATGGGAGGGGGCGTGATAGCGGTCACGCCCCCCACCCAGAGGCTTGAATTGAGGGGCGGAGTGTGACATCACACGAGGGCGGAGGCGTGACGTCACACGCCGCCGGCCCAGTGGTCGCCGGTAATCAGACCCGGAGCGAACACGCTTCGGGGACTGATTGCAAATGGGGTGCCGCGTGCAAGATCACGGAGGTCCCCAGCGGCAGGACTCCCGCGATCAAGCATCTTATCCCCTATCCTTTGGATAGGGGATAAGATGTCTAAGCACCGGAGGACCCCTTTAAGGGGTGAAAAACACACTGTGCTAGCGGATTTTGTATGCTTTTTAACATTAAGGGTGCATAAAGTATCCCTGTTTGTTGGCAGATATCTGCTGGTGTTATATTGCACCAGGAAGACATAATGGCTTATTCAAGGGTTACAAAAATTCTCCTTTTTTGAGAGTAACAACAGGTTTAAAGCACAACTGCCATCATTTATTAACCCCCCTCCAGACCACTACAATGTTGTTACTGATGACCATATAGTGAGTCTAACCATACCTTCTTTTCCGCTCTTTCTTCTTTTCTAACTTATAAAATAGATTTATACAGCGGTCAGGCACAGGTGTGGCTGGGGTTTGCAAAGGGGTTTGGCACATGCGTCTGCCGGCTCAGACGTGCGCGGGTGGAGTGAGGGAGCGAGCGCTCGCTCTGTCAATGCAGGGCGGCAGTGCGCACATGTCAGAGACAGCAGGGAGGGGCACATGCACTGTGGACCGCTGTGTCTTACTACACAGCGGTCCCAGCGCTGAAAGAGGGGATAGGCGTGGTGGCAGCGGGGCTTTGCGAACCCCAAACATATTTTATAAGTTAGAAAAGAAGAAAGCTCAGTGATGAAGGTATAATTAGACTCACTATATGGTCAACAGTAACAACATTGTAGTGGTCTGGGGGGTTAATAAAGGATGAGAGTTGCAATTTAAGTTTAGCAAGTGAAAATGCAATGGATTGTTCCAAGCTTTCCCAAAAATTCTTCAGTTTGTGATTTGCAACATGATTGGTGTCCACAAATAGTAAAGAAGAAATAGCTCTTGTATGAAAAGTCTAGAAAAAAACACTAATTTTTTGGGGATCATGGGTTGTGTATGTGTAGGTCTGGTGGTAGTAGCAGTAGCAAGGGTCATGTCTGACTGGTGGTGGTTGTAGTCAGCAAACAACAGGCTGTGGTGGATTGGTGAAACTTGTAGTAGCCAGCTGACAGCAGGCAGTGGTGGATTGGTGTAAGTTGTAGTAGCCAGCTGACAAAACAGCAGGCAGTGGTGGCCAGATGGGGGTTGTAGTATCCAGCAAACAGCAGGCAGTGGTGGCCTGATGGGGGTTGTAATATCCAGCAAATTGCAGGCAGTGGTGGACCGGAGTTCATTTTTACAATTGTGAATTTTCCCATATTGCTGGCAGACACTCTTGTTCGCTTGGGAAGACAATGCCTGCTGCACAAAACATCCTCTCTCTGATGCTTCACTGGAGGGCAGACAAGACAGAATACCCAGGGAAAACATGAGATGCTGGTTTATGGTGCTGGTCAGAGGGCATAGCTTAGGTATGCATCCATCTGGTTGTTCTGGTGGTGGAGTACATCCCTTTTGTAATGATTTATGTCAGGGTGGAATACCGGATGTAAAAACTTAGATGCTGCTCACTGTTACCTTATGTAGGGTTCTTTTCCACTATTCCTTTAGCAGATTCCATCTCCAAATCCTCCTTCTCAGGTCCCACTTCTTCATCCTCCTTATGAAACTCCTCTTCAAGAATGCTACCAGCTAGATGTGAACCTTTCTCCATCCGTCTTTGATTATTCATCACAATAAGCATTTTCTCCAAAAGAAATATCAGCGTCATTAAATCACTAATTCCACTGTTGTCCTTGCTGACAAATCTTGTTGCCTCTATGAAAGGGCTGAACATGTGACAGGTGTCCCTAATTAGCTGCCAATGCCTTAGCTGCAAGTCACACAGGCTCCAAAAACTGCTACATTAGGAAGTCTGTCACCTCTTCCTGCTGCTGGTACAGGTGGTCCAGCATAACAGCGGTTGACTTTGCATTGATGAAAGGAGGAGAGTAAGCTATGCTCTTCCCTGTGGAGGGGGATGCAAAATAACTATGGATGTGAACTAGGATAAGGAGGAGGATAGATGGCAGTTGTCAGAAGTTAAACCCGATCGGCCCAACTGTGGAGGAGTCACTACTATTTCCTTTCCTTGTTGCGGTGGAGCCACGTTCTGCAAGATGTAACCCAGTGGGCTGTAAAACACATGAATTGGCCCTGGCCATAGCAACTACGGCAAGACTACCGTTGCATTCACTGTGCTACACACCGACAACTGTATGGAGTGGCCCACCCTCTCCGCCACGATTGTGCAACGCACAGTTGGCTTTTTGGGCAAAATAATGGTGACATGTTTAGAGCAGACGGGTAGCACTGTCAGCAAAGAAGAGCGGAGCTAAGGTAGGGCCAGAACACCTGTCAAACATTAAATCTAAACTTGTTTAATCTGAAGTAGAAGCTGTCTGGCACTGTAAGAATTTCTCGAAGCCAGCCTAAATTTCAACACATCATTCTAGAGGTCACAAAAGAACCCAGAGGAATAACTGCAGGCTTTGTTGCCTCAGATTAGGTCAGTGTACACAATTTCACAATAAAAAGGACATGGGGTAAAAATGAAATTCATGGGAAAGATGCAAACCACTACTGACCATAAAAACCACAAAGGCTCTTCTAACATTTCTTCTGAAAAACATCTAGATGACCTCCAAGATTTTGGAGGTAATATTCTGACCTTGTTCTTGCCTTGTCCTTTGGTACCGCGCCTGTCTCAGCTGTCAGTGAGGTTGAGTCGCTATTGGGTGGAACGACCTGGGGGTTACCTGCCGCTGCAAGTCTATCCCGCTTTGCGGCGGGCTCTGGTGAAAACCAGTAACCCCTTAGATTCCGTTCCCCTGGTACGGCCCACGTCATCACCTCACTGACACAGAGGATCCACCACCCGTGTCCTCCCCGCTTACCAGCATGGATCCTGACACATCTGTTGCAACCCTCAGCGTTTATTCACACACACCAGAATCTGCTGCGGAATACAATTTGTAAAATTCGCAGTTGCGGATACGCAACTGAGAATTTTATATGGCAGTTCTTATACATTTTTGTTTGCCTTGTAAAATCTGCAACTGTGGTTGTGGATCTGCAACTTCAAATCTTCTGCATAGCCAATGTATGTGAATATACCCTTACACCAAATTCCAAATACCAACCAACCATATACCAACAGTCATAATTAGTGGTGGTGAATTTTCTGTAAGTTTTAACTTGAATCCCATTGAGATGCTATGGAAAGACCGTAAAAGGCTGTTCTTGCTCGAAAAGCCTCTAACATAGCTGAAATAAAACAATGTTGAAGAGAAGAGTGGATTAATATCACTCAAGAAAAGTGATTGCAATTGTTGTTGCCGCCAAGGATTGTAAAACCAATTATTAGGTTTAGGGGGGCAATTACTTTTTTCATGGGTGTTGTAGGTTTTTAATACATTTTTATTGAACATTCATCTGAAATATTTAAATGTGACGTTATTCGAAAAATATCTTACTTTCTAATAATATATATTGTGTGTCTAATAATGTGTATTTATACAGTATGTTAAATTGGCATGTATAATGCCACGGAAATTGCAAAAGCCAAAAAGGCCTATACTGCTCATAATACATTCTTATTCTCTGACTATTTTTAATGCTTTTAATGATAACTTTACCTGGCCAGTAGTTACTTGTTATGCATTAGCATACTGACTAACTTTTACTGATATGGAATAATATTATGGAAATAAGCCCTAGCATTGTCACAAACGGAGTGCAGTTTAAATGGATGTTAGCCAGATATACCATACTCAATATCACCATATAAAACATAGTCATAATCTGGTACATGAATATCAACCTAGGTGAGCTAAAAAAAACTGTGGGGTCTACAGTGCCTTGCATATTGTAAGTATTCACCCCTTGGACTTTTCTATACTTTATCATTGTATATCAACTGATTCAAATTTATTTCATTGGATTATTATGTAGTGGACCAACACTGAAATCTGTCTAATATATTCTCCCACTTCCAAATGATGGACTATTCTAGGTTATTTACAAATAAGAATCTAAAAAGTGTTGAGTGCATCTGTATATAGCCCCTTGACTGTGAAACCTCTAACAAAGATCTGGAGTTACCAATTGTCTTCACGTCACATTTGCAAGTCACAATATAGTAAATAGTCTACCTGCCATTAATTTAATCGCAGTACTAATACACCTGAGAGTTTCCTAGAGAGCATTACTGAACAAACAGTAGCATGAAGACCAAGGAGCTCACCAAACAGGTTTGGGATAAAGTTATAGGGGAAGGGACCCTAAGAAGCGTAGATGAACAGATAATTGACCAAGGAGGAAGAGCTTTGGCACGCACTGTCCCCTTAATAAGTTGGATACATTTTACTATATTTTTTGGGATCAATTATTCTATACTCACGCACAATACATTTTTCTTGCTACAATTGATAAATCAAACTAGAATTGTGTTAACAATGACATCAAAATGATATAAATGTGGGAGAGCTGCTTTGTTAATAATACATACATATAAGCATGGTGAGGCTTCTCCTCTGTATTCCCTCAGAAATAGTTGTTCTGTATACTTCTGTACTTGGTAAAGAAAACTTTGGGTTATTTAGTTTAGAAAAAATACATCTTCGAACCATCTGATCCTTCTGTACAAATATATAGATTGACAGTAAGAGTTTACCCCTGCAATTTATTGTTTCCTAAAAACTGACGATGGTTATAGAGTATTGTAAAGATACTCTTCAATTGTCTGTACTGGTCTCTAACAATACATTATTATTATTTTTTTTAATACTGTATATCAACAAAAAAAATTATAAATGAGTTTCATTTACCATCCCTAAAGGTAACTTATTATTACAGATATTATTAAATGGCTTCTGGTAAATTCATCCTCTTCAGTGATTTGTTTTTTTTATAGAAAAATACAATTTTGTGCTAAGGAAACATTTCTGGAAGATAATGTCTGCGAAATCTGATCATAACCACATCAAGTATCCCCAAGTACAGAGGTACACTGGGGAAAATACATTCCTTAAAAGGATATTTTCCTACAGGAGGGACATCTCAAGTTAAGAAACAGATTTTTCTGTAATCCAGCATTAATGAGAGCCATTTATCTTCCTTGCAAATATAGACTAAATCCTCACTGGGGCTTAGAAGCTGTTTCTTGTATCATTTGTTTTAAGGAGAACTCACCATAGTCATATTACTTTGAATATGTCCACAAAGTGTTTGTTCACCTTTTAAAAAGTATTTTACACCTTACTATGCTACAGTTTACCTCTTTACAATTTACTTAAATGATTTAAAATTGAGTTACATTACTTATCCTGTGCTAATCCTACATATCCTGTATATTAACCCAAAGATTCACAATCCTGCAGACTTCAGAGATTTGACCCTTTTTAGATTTTGTTTTTGTTTGCATTCTGGGACGTGTTGTGTGATGTTCCATGAACTGTCTGACTAGAAGAGCTCATCTAAGCTAAAGAGTGTCTGTCAGCTGCTTCCAGGAGCATCCAGGACAACTGGGACTGTTACTTTCCAGTCCAAATAGAAGTTGGGATCCATGACCTGGCCAATTAAAGTAATGTCTTTTTTGGAGGAAATCGTGGTGAACATGAGCAGATAGCACAACTTTTATGATTATACAGATGTAGCCTACATCATCTTATCCCTGGTGCATTAAAGGAGTACTCCAGCAAAATGTACTTATCTCCTTTCCAGTTAGGGGGTAACTAGCTGATCGCAGGAGGTTCAACCACTTGGCCCCTCCCAGATCACCAGGCCAGTGCTCTCAGTGAGGAGCGCGTGTCGTCTGCCGGTAGACTGCACACGCTCCATTCATTTCTATGGGTTTGCCGATGATCCCCGAGAGCTGTACTTATGTCTTTTCGGCACTGCCATAAGAATGAAAGGAGCGTGTGTCGCCTGCAGCACACACTCCTCACTGAGTGCTAGGTCCTGTCCCAATGATTGCAGGGGGGCCCCAGTGGTCGAACCCCCCCGGGGATCAGCTATTTATCCCTATCCTGTGGACATCTTTAAAAGGAATGTGTCATCAGAAAATTACCTATTGTTTAAAGCATGTTTTTTTGTTAACTATATTTTTTTGTGATGTTTTTACTAATTTTCCATTTTACTATCTACTGTATATTTTATAAATTACACAGGAGAGATAGACATTGGCACTTACACTAATTGCAATACTCTGTGGAATGACATCAGAAAAAAAGAACATATTTCAGTATCGGGTAAACACAATCTAGGTGATATATTTTTTTTAAGTTATTGTACTACACTCTTAAAGTTGAAATAAGTTATCCTAATTTTAACATTCCACCTTAATTACTCCAACCAGGGCCTATAAAACTAAATAACAATAGTAACAATAATAGATTAATATTAAGTATAATATATGACATACAACAATAATAATTATTATTATTGTTTTTATTATTATTAGCATCTGTTACGCCGAGCGCTCCGGGTCCCTGCTCCTCCCCGGAGCGCTCACGGCGTTCCCCTCTCTGCAGCGCCCCGATCAGACCCGCTGACCGGGAGCGCTGCACTGACACTGCCGACGGGGATGCGATTCGCATAGCGGGACGCGCCCGCTCGCGGATCGCATCCCAATCCACTTACTTGTCCCGGTCCCCGGCTGTCACGTCCTGGCGCGCGCGGCTCCGCTCCTTTGGGCGCGCGCGCGCCAGCTCTCTAAGATTTAAAGGGCCAGTGCACCAATGATTGGTGTCTGGCCCAATCAGTCTAATTAGCTTCTCCCTGCTCATATAACCTCACTTCCCCTTCCCAGCATTGCCGGATCTTGTTGCCCTTGTGCCTAGAGAAAGCATTTTCTGTGTTTGCCATAACTGTGTTTCCAGACCTTCTGCTATCACCATTGACTACGAACCTTGCCGCCTGCCCTGACCTTCTGCTACGTCTGACCTCACCTCAGTCTAGTCCTTCTGTCCCACGCCTTATCAGCAGTCAGCGAGGTTGATCCGTTGCCGGTGGATATGACCTGGTTGCTACCGCCGCAGCAAGACCATCCCGCTTTGCGGCGGGCTCTGGTGAATACCAGTAGCAATCTAGAACCGGTCCACCGACACGGTCCACGCCAATCCCTTTGCTGACAGAGAGGATCCACATCCAGCCTGCGGAATCCTAACAGTAGATCCGGCCATGGATCCCGCTGAGGTCCCGCTGCCAGTTGTCGCTGACCTTACCACGGTGGTCGCCCAGCAGTCTCAACAGATAGAGCAACTAGGACAACAGTTTGCCCAACAAGGACAGCAGCTGTCGCAGTTGACCGCCATGCTACAGCAACTTCTGCCACAGCTACAGCAGCAACCATCTCCTCCGCCAGCTCCTGCACCTCCTCCACAGCGAGTGGCCACTCCTAACCTCCGCCTGTCCCTGCCAGACAAATATGATGGGGACTCTAACACTCTGCCCCGTGGCAAGTTTCATCCTCTGCCCCCCCTCCCCATTCCCACTTCTTCTGGACTGTCTGCCATTGATGAACTTACCCAGGACTTCTCTGTCTTCCAGAAAGAAACTCAAGAATCGCTCCCAATGGCCTCGTCTCAGGTGAAGCGACAAGCAGACAAAAAGAGGGGGAGACCTAAGGGGGGGTTACTGTTACGCCGAGCGCTCCGGGTCCCTGCTCCTCCCCAGAGCGCTCGCGGCGTTCCCCTCTCTGCAGCGCCCCGGTCAGACCCGCTGACCGGGAGCGCTGCACTGACACTGCCGACGGGGATGCGATTCGCATAGCGGGACGCGTCCGCTTGCAGATCGCATCCCAATCCACTTACTTGTCCCGGTCCCCGGCTGTCACATCCTGGCGCGCGCGGCTCCGCTCCTTTGGGCGCGCGCGCCAGCTCTCTAAGATTTAAAGGGCCAGTGCACCAATGATTGGTGTCCTCCTGCTCCCTGCTCATATAACCTCACTTTCCCTTCCCAGTATTGCCGTATCTTGTTGCCCTTGTGCCTAGAGAAAGCGTTTTCTGTGTTTGCCATAAATGTGTTTCCAGACCTTCTGCTATCACCATTGACTACGAACCTTGCCACCTGCCCTGACCTTCTGCTACGTCTGACTTCACCTCTGTCTAGTCCTTCTGTCCCACGCCTTATCAGCAGTCAGCGAGGTTGAGGCGTTTGCCGGTGGATATGACCTGGTTGCTACCGCCGCAGCAAGACCATCCCGCTTTGCGGCGGGCTCTGGTGAATACCAGTAGCAACCTAGAACCGGTCCACCGACACGGTCCACGCCAATCCCTCACTGACACAGAGGATCCACATCTAGCCTGCCGAATCCTAACAGCATCATCTCTGGTGTATTAGTATATTTATCTATTTCTGGCACAATAATAATCTCTGGTTAACATGTATATTTCTCATTGCAGAATAAAATAGTTTACATCCCATTCTTGAATTATTTTCTGGCCCGGCCACTATTTAGATGTCATTTACTGAATAAATACACTTTTACTGTACAATAAATTTAGCGCTCCCAGTAGGAAATAGACATGCATTATACTTTAGGGCTACTCAAATGATAACCTAAACATGTATAGTTCAGGTACATACTTCTTACATGACTTATAAATATATTTTTTCTGCCGTGACACGTATAGATGAGCTCACATAGTTTCAGTGCAGCAGGTGTGAAACTGCAAGCATTGAGATAACTAAATTTAGCAATGCGCATATCATTCGGGAAGGTTGGCTTACAGTATTGTAGCACCTGTGCTGTTTTATTAACCATATATTTGCATCTTGTCATGGTCAGAGCATGTGCTGTTGTAACCCTGTATACCAGTAGTCTCAAACTGTGGCCCTCCAGATGTTGCAAAACTTCAACTCCCAGCATGCCCGGACAGCCAATGGCTGTCCGGGCATGCTGGGAGTTGAAGTTTTGCAACACCTGGTGGGCCACAGTTTGAGACCACTGCTGTATACCATATAGCCCAGTTATACTAGCAGCCCTGTTCGGTTATAAGGCTAGCATTACATATGTCCCAGTCTAAATCTCGACGCAACTGATGCCACAATTGATAACAACATGCATCAGTTGTCATCAGTTGTGTAGTCTCCGGCATCCATTTTTTTCTGAACACCAGGCGGGGGATCGTAGCAAGATGCATTCCCCTGTCCAGTGCCAGTCCGGTAAGTCCAATCATCCAGTGTCCAAACTGAGATGTCGGATGATTGTGAACTGTCCAATTCCAATGAATGTGATCAGTTCTGCTATCAGTTTCCCTGCACGCCAGAGGGAAACTCTGCTGTGAGGTGCAGAACTGCGTCCTATTCAGTTCTGTGTTCGCTCCTCCCCTTAGTTGTTTGGAGATTGCCGAAGATACAGCGAGGGGAAGGCAGAGCTGGACAGGAAGCAACTCTGCACCTCCCTAAACTCCCTCAGCAGGAGAAACGAAGATCTGCACACTGCTGTCATGGGGACATAGATCTGCACATCTTCGCTCCTGTCTTGGGGACGCAGATCTACGTCCCCATGACAGGAGCGGGGCTATGGACATCTACGTTCCCATAAGAGGAGCAGAGCTGTGCACATCTACGTCCCCATGATAGGAGCGGGGCTGTGCCATCTACAACCTCATAAGAGAAGAGTGGGGCTGTGCAGATCTACATCCCTATGTCCCTTCTGCTGAGGGAGGTGAAGAGTTGCATCCTACCCAACTCTGCCTTCCCTATGCAATTCTGCAAGAGCAAACGCAGAATTGCATAGATGCAAGTCTGCACCTCACACCGCCGGACAACTGATATATGTAAAGGAGGCCTAAGCCAGCACCTTTCCCTGGGGGAGTAGAACGATATGTTCATTAATGAGGAAGCAAAATTAATAAAAAGCTTGTGATACTGAAATGCTGTCTTTGCATTTGGTAATGACAGAGGGGTATATATCCAGAAACAGTAATTATTCCCATATTTTGCCACCAGTGGTTTTTCCCTTTCATTTGCAGTAGTAGAAGCATTACACTTTGTACAGTTTAGCCGTGTCTTCTTTTAGAACACTATTCCTCTTATAAAGGCCTTTGCTAGCAAAAATAATTATAAGCATCCTGGAGGCTCTGGACAAAGTCTTTCATCTGGCTTCTTGAAGTTCAAAGCCTTTTTTTTCTGTTTGCCTTACTCTCAAAGGCATTTAGATTTCGCAGCTTGTTGTAAGGCTGAAATGAAGGGATCAAGGAGCCGCTGTAGTGAGCTCTTGATGTGGAATTGTCAGAAGAAGCCTTGGAAACATCCTATAGATTTTCTAAGGACATGACATAATGTAGTTTTTCTACATGGGTGCTCTAGTTTAATGGGTGTTTATTTTTCAATCCTTTAATCTCGGACATGCAACAACAGGTCCACAAACCAACAGGCAGAAAAGTTAGGAAGACGTGATGTTTTCCTCTTCTCTAAAGCTTAAAGAAGAAGTATCATGGACAAAAACGTATCCCCTATCCGCAGGATAGGGATACGTTTTAGATCACGGGGGTCCGATCGCTGGGTCCTCCCGTGATCTCCTGTATGGTGCTCTGGCTCTCCTCCACAGTGATACGTCACGACCCGCTGAGTCCTTGATGTAGCCCCAAAGAAAGGGTATTAGATCTGGTGATACTGAAGGCCTGAGATAAGATCACTGAACCAATGGAGTCCATATGACAGGATATGTTGGCCTGGTCTGGGCAGAGCTGGACTACCGCCTAGTCACTTTAAACATTTCCAAACATTTGTAGTGCCTAGATCAAAAATTGCAAAATGTAGCAAAAAAATTGTGCACTTACCATAAGCATTTAGTCTTGAAAGATCATTGCCGTTATTTTCATTCACAGTGCGTCTCATAAACAAACAGGGGAGGTTCGTGTGCAGGTGAGGCATTCAAATTGGCAACAAATGTTTCCATTTGTTGCCATCACTCCCCTACACTAACTTCCACTGTTTGCTTGTCTGAAGCACCATGAATGAAAATAAATACAACGGGGGCCGGAGCTTGGTCACCGAGCAGGGAGCAGCATGGAGTTAGAGCTCCGGCTCATCTTGGGGCAAAAAGCGGCAAAAAAACTACGTTTGACACTGGAAGAGTCACCACAAACACTCTAAGGAGCTGAGGAATTCAGTGGACTATCACCCGATCTGAAAATCACAGATAGAAAAGCTGGGAGACCTGTGTAAACTTCGCCCGCGAACGGGCCGGCAGGTGAAGTACTTCGTGACACCATCCCCCTATTCCTTGCTCCGCTCCTTAAACCCGCATATATTTCACATACCTCCTCTGCTCCTCACCTTGACGGGGCGTCTGGGGGATTTCTCTCCCTCTGCCTTATCTTGCTGGGCGCGACCCTCCGGGAGCCGGTGAGACTGCTCTCTGTCCTCGGCTCCCTCCACGCAGTGCGGAAGTGGCGCGAACACAGCGGAGAGACCCAGAAAAGAAGTGCCAGCGGCCATTTTAGGCGTCCCCGTGCTGCTGTCTCAGCGCGGGTGTAAAGCAACACTCTCCTGCTCCAGTGGTGGCCATCCACAACCATAGACAGGTGCCTGACAGAGGGAAATATCACAAAATACTGAAATACTCCCCAGGAAAAGACATCTGCAGTGACTGTATACCACCAGTGGGCTGATTCACAGAGTGGGAGCCTTCTTAGTGGTAATAATAGTGACATATTCTCTATCCTCTCCTGTCTTACACCTGCTTACCTGCTATGCCTGCTTACCCACACGGAGCCTGTGTGTGGTGGGATAAATAGGAATAGCTCATCTAAACTATAGCTACTGAAATACAGCTTGGATACCTTTTGGGACTGTGCTTCCTAGTTGTTTCATATACCCCAGTGCTTCTAACATTGTGTGCTGCAGCTGCATAGACTCTTTACCACAATAACCCTACAGACTATTGCTTACTAAAAAGCACTACTCACTTACATATCAATCTATGAATTCCTGCTGAGATCCTGTCTTTTAACTGTTTCTGAGCTGTCACTATATCTGCAGCTTACTACTGGAAAGCCTATTGTAACCTACTTCTACTAAGCCTGCAGATAGCTGATTTAAGGGTTCTGTGACTCAAATCAAAGTAGCTGTCCTAGCAGGCACGCACGTTTTCTCCATATATACAGGTGCCGTCTATACTCCGCTAACAACCAATATATGCAGTTGCATGGACTCTTTACCACAATAACCCTACAGACTATTGCTTACTAAAAAGCACTACTCACTTACATATCAATCTACAAATTCCTGCTGAGATCCTCTTTTTTATCTGCTTCTGTGCTGTCACTATATCTGCAGCTCACTACTGGAAAGTCTATTGTAACCCACTTCTACTAAGCCTGCAGATAGCTGATTTGAGGGTTCTGTGTCTCAAAACAAAGTAGCTGTCCTAGCAAGCACGCATGTTTTCTCCATACATACAGGTTCCATCTTTACTCCTCTAACAGCGAATATATATATAAACGCTGGTGGTATGACTGGTGGTATGACAAGACACAGATCTAGCCTTCCAAATCTAAAGCTAAATCCGGATCCTCGGAGAGACAGTAAATATACACCTAAAAAGAACCCCAATACAGCACTTAAGGACAACTCCAATATAAACATGTATTCTAATAAAAAGAACAAACACAGAAACCACTCTACAATTACTACAAGAAATAAATTTGCTGCTCTGGAGGATATCCAAGATCAAGATGAAATCAATTTGTCTGCTATCAGTCCTAGAAACGCCAACTCATCTCCTTCAAATAGTCCTGCCAAACAAAAAACAAAATGGGAGGACGACACTACAAAAACATCTTCCCTCCAATCTCATGAGGTAGACTTTGAAGAAGTAATGAGCACCCTAAATACCACTGAAGAAGCCGCCTCTGAGTCTTTTATCAAAGAAACCATGCTAATGCTTCGCAAAGCCTTCAAAAGAGAATTTGCCAACGCTTCTGCAGAAACAAATAAGAGACTAGAAGTAGTTGAAGATAAAATTCAACACATAGAGACAAAGGTGGGGGAGTTTGCGGAGGCTCACAACAATCTTGTAGATGACCATACCTCCACAAAAAATGAGATAGAAAAACTACACTTGAAAGTAGCGGATATTGAAGATAGGAATAGACGCAACAATGTCAAATTCAGAGGGATAAGTGAGGACTATACTCCTGATATGCTGGAAAAATATGTCAAGGACTTTATCAAAACTGTGGTCCCTGAAAGCTCTGCCCATGATTTAATAATTGATAGGGTCCACAGACTCCCAAAACCAAGAGGCCTTGCGGATACGATCCCCCGTGACGTCATTGCCAGAATTCATTTCTTTCACACAAAAGAAAAGTTAATGAAAAACATGAGGAGAAAGAATCCTGACATTCCAATGCTTTATAAGGATATACAAGTTTTTGCAGACCTGTCACAATTTACCCTACAAGCGAGGAAACAATTGCAGGACATAACATCTACCCTCCGAAATAACTCCATCCCTTATAGATGGGGTTTCCCAACTAAGCTTATCAACTATAATAACAAGATGTTCCTGGTTGACTCAGCGGTGGATGGAGAGGAGCTCTTGAAGAGGTGGGGCCTATCAGTACGTTCTTCCTCGAAACCAACAAATGCAGAACCAACTTGAACCTCCTCGAACCCTTAGCCTAACACCTATCATCTCCCGGTGTTATCCCAAAGAAATACCCCATTGTTACTCTATGATATAGTCCAATGCCTTTTTGTCTTTTATTCTTATGACATGTCAGACTTCCCCCAGTCTACACAGAACTAATCACTCTGCACCTTTTATTTTTATACACTGGTTGTTTTCTTATCCTTTGTTAATTTTTTGTTTTTCTTATCTAATTCAGGAGCACATTGTGACGACACTTTGTCATAACAGCTATTCTTATACCAAGTGGACTTTGAACCCTGCCCGCTCCTTCTTGTTTTATTGCTTAAATGTGGTAAGTGTAACATTATCCACACTTGACACACACATAATATGAGTATTAAAATTTATTCGCACAATGTGCGGGGCTTAAATAGCCTGCATAAACGATCCCTTATGTGGTCAGATTTAAAGAAGTCCTCTATTGACGTTGCCTGCGTTCAGGAGACACATTTGAAAAAAGATAACCACCCTGGTATTACACACAAAAACTTTCCGCACATCTATCTGGCCAATGCACCCTCTAAAAAAGCTGGCATACTAATAGCTATTAAAGACTCTGTGACCTTCATTGAACATAATTTAATCACTGATGTAGGTGGAAGATATTTAATATTAATTTGTACCATTAATAATGTCCTCTTTACAATAGTGAATGTTTATGTGCCAAACACCAGACAACTACACTTCCTTAATACCTTACTCAAAAAGACTCATAAAATACTACAAGGTAAACTCATTTTGTGTGGTGACTTAAATGCAATTAACATTGCCTCTCTAGACTCCACTTCAGTTTCTAAATCGCCATCAGTTCAATTAAACAATTGGCTAGCTGACAATGAGTTACTAGATGTGTGGAGGTGCATGCATGACTACTCTACTCCTCACAATATATATACGAGGATAGATTATTTCATTACCAATATATGGTCTATCAAAGAAGTCATTAAATGTGACATCGGATCAATAACGTGGTCGGACCATGCACCACTATACATGCTCATTGACATACCTAACTTCCCCTCTAATGTATACCAATGGAAAGTTAATTCATTTATTTTAAATAACCCCAACACTGTAGAAGCTTTAAGAGGTGAACTGACTGAATTTTTTTACATTAACGAAAATTCTGTCTCTGACCCGGCGTTCTTGTGGTGTTCCCATAAGGCGTTTGCCAGAGGTGTGTTATTGAAACACGCCGCTAGAGCAAAAAAATTATATAACAAAGATATCTCGCTGACATTGGAAAACATTGGGTCGCTAGAGGTAGAGCACAAGTTGGACAACTCCAAACTTGACACCCTACTCTCCCTTAGGTCTCAACGTTTAAAATTAGCCAAATTGCTTCAGGAAAAATTTTATAGACACACCAAACATTCGAGAACAAAGTATTATCAAAATCTTAACAAACCAACTAGTTTGATGGCAAAATTAGCTAAACACAGACAATCTAAAAACAGACTTCCTTTCCTGAATCCCCCTGATGGCTCCTCTAAAATATATCGTCCGCAAAAAATAGCCTATAAAATTAGCGAATATTACAGTAACCTCTATAACCTAAATAAAGAGCACAATATACCTCAACCAGATGTGACACAGATCCACAAGTACCTAAACTCATGCGACTTAAAGGGGTTCTCCGGTGCTTAAACATCTTATCCCCTATCCAAAGGATAGGGGATAAGATGCCTAATCGCGGGAGTCCCGCAGCTGGGGACCCCCGGGATCATGCACGCGGCACTCCGTTTGTAATCAGTGCCCGGAGTGTGTTCGCTCCGGGTCTGATTATGGTCAACCGCAGGCCGGGCGGCGTGTGACGTCACACGCCGCCGGCCCTGCGGTTGCCGGTAATCAGTCCCGGAACGAACACGCTCCGGGCACTGATTACAAACGGGGTGCAGCGTGCATGATCCCGGGGGTCCCCAGCTGCGGGACTCCCGCGATCAGGCATCTTATCCCCTATCCTTTGGATAGGGGATAAGATGTTTAAGCACCGGAGAACCCCTTTAAAGACTGTATCCTTAGAAGATGCCGAATTAATTTCTCAACCGTTTACTATAGATGAAATTCGCAAAACTATAGACTCCCTTAAAAAGAATAAATCCCCCGGGCCAGACGGCTTCAATGCCGAATATTCTAAACTCATTTCCCCAGTTCTCTTGCCTTACTTGGCGTCCACGTTCACTGATGTCCTTCAAGGTAAAAGCTTTCCTCCTGAAAGGGTAAAAGCCACAATAATCACCCTGCCTAAAGAAGGGAAAGTTCCAGACTGGCCCACTAATTTGAGGCCTATATCATTGCTAAATGTGGGCGTCAAATTGTATGCGAAAATTCTGGCCAACAGGCTTTCTCAGAGCCTCCCGGAAGTCATCAACAAAGACCAGGTGGGCTTCGTAAAGGGGCGTTTGGCGGAGGATGGCATTAGGAGTGTGATAGATTTGATATCGGTTGCAGGTCGAGGTCGGACGCCTTCTCTGCTCCTTTCCTTGGACGCAGAGAGGGCGTTCGCCCGTGTACACTGGCTCTTTGCCAGAGAAACCCTCTGTAGATTTGGCCTTCCCGAGACGTTCATTCAGGCTGTTTGGGCTCTATATGGTGACCCTTCAGCCTCTGTTTACGTTAATGGATTAATGTCAGCTCCCTTTAAAATCTCTAATGGAACAAGACAGGGGTGCCCGTTATCCCCCCTGATTTTCATTATGGTAATGGAAACACTGGCCTCTAAAATCAGATCTGATCCCAATGTTGAGGGCATCTCGGTGGGAGATGTCCAACACAAAATCAGTCTATACGCAGATGATGTCCTTCTTTTACTATCAAATCCCTTGAAATCGTTGTGGGCGGTTAGATCCCATATTCAGATTTTTGGTGACCTCACTTATTATAGAGTAAATGAATCAAAATCCAATATTTTAAATATAAATCTTTCAGATCAGACAATCACACAAATCTCCTCCTTATTTCCATATAAATGGGTAACAGATCATAGCCCCTATTTAGACATCAGCATCACTAATTCCCACTCCACCTTGATAGAGGATAATATTCCCGCATTTTCCCACTCATTACAATTAGATCTAAAAAACACATCCCAAAAGAATTGGAGTTGGCTTGGTCGCAAAGTATTGTTTAAAATGTTATACTTACCTAAGATCTTATACTTATTCAGAACCATTCCTCTAAACATCCCCAATAAGCTAATTACGAAACTGCAAACAATAGCTTCCAGGTTCATATGGGGGGGCTGTCGCCCTAGGGTGGCCGCAGGTATCCTCCAAAAATCATCAGCTAACGGCGGTTCAGGTATCCCCAATTTAATGGCATATAGATCAGCTACTGTCATCAAACAATCCATGAGATGGATTGAGGGGGTCTCTACTAGGCCCATATGGGTAGATATTGAGTCCTTATATTCTGGCATCACCGACTGGAGGGACCTTTGGCTTAATCCGGGCAGAGTAGGATCCCTGGTCAGACCCATTCTATATATGTCTAATATAATTCTAATATATGTCAAACAAGAAATTCCCTTCAAGTCATTATGCTATTACATTAAAGATGTTTCTTTAGAGGGATGGACTAGCCGAGGCGTGATAAACATAGGGGATGTTCTTGAGGGTTCCTCCATTAGATCTTTTTAACAACTACAAGAACGCTTTAATTAGCCTGAACTTGAAAATAATATCCACGACAAACTTACCTTACACTTTAATAAAACTAATGACTCCACTTGTAAACTCCCACAATGCCTCTCAGACAAAATAAGTTCACCATCACTTGGAAACAAATCAGGACTGGGCTTGTTATACCCATTTTTCAACAATGACACATACCCCACAAAAACTAAATACATGCTGAAATGGGAGGAGGAGATGGGTAGAATGTTCCCTATTTCAATATGGTTGAAGGCCCTTTCTATAGGAAGACACTTCTCCAGATGCGCTAATCATGGCGAACAATTGGGAAAATTATATTATCGGTGGTATTACACCCCAAAAAGGCTAGCTTCCATATATACTGATCAGGATCCTGTCTGTTGGAGAGGTTGCGGGATGATTAGATCCTTATCTCATATATTCTGGAAATGCCCAAAACTGACAAAAATAAAAGATGACCTGTTGTTTCTTCTGCAGACTCTCTCCCCAGCAATCCATATTATCCCTAATGAAATGGCCCTCCTCATGCTAGGTATAGATAGTTTCCCCGATATGTCACATTCTGCACAATTTCAGGTTGTTAATCGCTAGAAAATGGAGATCGTTAGAAATCCCAACCATTGCTGAGATCATACATATGGTAAACTACAATTTAATCTTTGAGAAAGTGATCGCTAGACAGGAGAATAAAATGGAGGTTTTTAAAAAGAATTGGGATTTGTGGACTCGCCAATTTGGTGCTCCTTAGGACTTCCTTTACCATTGAGTTGCTAACTCTACTGTCATATGGGTCTTGCAAATGAGTCCCTTCTTTTTGCAATATTTGACCACAGTTATTTATGGAGTGCAGCAGGGTCCAAGGATGTTCACAGCCTTAGATTGAGATGGGTAGTTTATTTATTTATTTTTTTTTACTTGCCTAGTATTACCATAGTATGCCCGCTTCCGAGGCTGTTGTTGTATCTATGATAATACTTTACATTAAGTGTAACAGATTGCTGTAGATGCTCCTGGAAAGATGTGTTTCCTTTAGTTCTATATAGTTGCTTTCTTTTGAGCTATTATGTATTATCTACATTTTTGTTTCACTTACAACAATGTGACTGATGCATCTGCATGTTTATTTTCTCTTGAAAATGTTCAATAAAAATAAATTGAATGAAAATAAATGCAACGATGGTGAGTGCTTTATTTATTTGCTACATTTTGCAATTTTGGATTTGGACTTTTTTTTGACTATATGTGCAGCACCATCTAGGCTTTATGGGATATTGAGATTTTTGCCATAAGTCAATGTGTATCTATTGGGAGACGCCATGCCGAAGTTATTTCATCTCTCTTGCTAAATTCATACATACTTAGTGACATACATATAGATAAAACTTGGGTACATAGGGTGCAATTTATCATTTGCTGTGGTAATCAAGTTCTGAGGTTTTTCTTTTGCTTTAGTTTTGCTTATGTGCTACATATTTATCACACTATCACAGAGGGTTGATAAATTTAGAGCACATAAACAAAACAAAAAAGTCGCAGCATAGACTTTTGTGAGACTTTTTTTGAGACTTTTTCAATTGTCTCAGGTATGGATCACAGGGGGGGGGGGGGGCTGTCCTTGCGGCATGACATAGCATGCCGCTTCTCCTGACCTCCAGCTCCTTCCGATCCCCTACCCTCCCTCCTCATCTGTCCTTCTCCCTGCTACCGAGCCTGTTGTAACTTTCCGAGCCTATGTGAGGATCTCCCCTGCAACCAGGAGTCTTGTCTGCCCGACTATGGAGAGTGACCACTGTTATGCCCATCGCCTTCGATGGAACGATGTGCTGTCCAGGTTGGTGTGGCTTTGATTGGAGCGGTGAATACACCCTCAGCAGCAGAGCCCTATGCGGAAGCCTCCGCCACCCCCCCCCGCCCGATTTGCTGGAATGGCTCCGTCTAAGCTGTGTAAAGTCACGGGACTGGCGTGGTGAGGTCAGAAGCACAGGATGCCACTTAGGAGCTCAGTCGGAGCGAGGATGAGGTCAAGGAAGGATGCCCTGAGGGGGAGACGCCGCATCCTTTGATCTTACTCCTGGAGGATTGCAAAAGTGTATTAGAGGAGGAGTAACTTTTTGGAGGCCTTACGATGAAGGTCAGTCCCAGCAGGGAGCCGAGTCATGAAATCTGTTTGACCCGGCTACAGTCAAACAGGCCTCACAGAGGAATTAAGCATTTTTTAGACCAATCATGCCACCTAAACGACAAAGGAAGTCAGGTGGTGTGATGAAGGTCCAGGTCCATCACCAGGTGTGTCCCGGCTGGAAAAATATCTTAAATCACCTCCACCACTGAATAGGACCCGTGGGAACAAGCCACATGGTTCCGGTACCACAGATGTAATTCCGTTGACCTCTAGATATGCTAGAGATGAAGGAGGCACAGGGGCAGGGACAGGAGGAAGAAACTATACCATCCCAAGTGTTAAGTGACATACTCCTTGAAGTTCAAAAATCTAACCAAGCTCTAAGTGGCCTACAATCTAAAATAGGGACTATAACTACAGATATCTCCCTGTTGAGAGAGGACACTGCGCGAGTTAAAGAAAGCATTATCGAGCTGGAATCTAACATCCCGGATATGGTTTAACAAGTTAAATCCTTGGATCTTACTTCAAAATCATTCAGAAATCAACTAGATTCTTTGCAAAAGAAAATGACTGATCTTGAAAATCGATCACGTAGGTCAAACATTCGTATGATTATACTGCCTGAAGGGTCCAAGAGCAAGGAGACCCGGTCGATTTCTGTCACAAATCTATCTAAATTATTCAGCATTGAGAGAGCCACCGGGTTCCCTCAAAGCCACCGCCTCCTGGTTCTCCTCAAAGGACATTAATTATGAAACTGCTATGTTCGGGGGACAGAGATATTATTTTTAGGAAATTAAGGGAAATGGGGGAAATTCTATTTAATGGTAATAGAATTGCTTTGTATCCTGATTACGCAAGAGAAACCCAGATTATAACAGCAAGCTATAAAAATGTTACATTTAAACTGCGGGTAATCTACAAGGGTAGAACTTTATTTTTCCAGTCAGCACAAGAAGTGGATGTTTGGTTAGATTCGGAAGCAATCTCTGTATATTCATCATAGTATTCCCTTTTTGGTTAGAAATAAGAAAATGTATAAAAACTGCTATAACTTTCTATAAAAACTGCAGATATATTTTTTTATTTAGTATTTACAGAAATGATAAAACAATATTAGCATTTGTTTATATCCCCCTCCATTTCGTTTCGGAGTTCTCTTAGATTTGGTGGAATTTGTGGCCTGCTATCCAAACACAGCTTTGATTGTAAATGGCGATTTCAATAAGGTGTTGAATAAATATCTAGATAGACAATCATCTAGGATTACTACTAGGGGAGGGAAAATCTTATAGGCCGGTTTTATCGAAGAAATGGGGTGGGTGGATGTTTCTAGGTTACTCCATGGGGGGAAAAAATCTTCCCGAGTTATAGTTCTACTTATAAAGCCGCCTTGCACATTGATTTATGTTTAGTGAACACATCTGCGGTTCCCTTATGTAAAAGAATCAAATATGAGCCCAGAACTGTTCAATGGTGGCCAATATTGAATTTAATCAAGAAATTATCCAGTCAAGGCGGGGACTGAAAACTAATCTATTTTGGTTCTCCCTTTTCGATAGAGATGAACAACAAATTCAGGTGGTCTGGGATACTTTTAAAGCATTTATGAGGGGAGTAATGTTTAAAGAAATTTGGTTTGGAAAAAAAAAGGAATTAAGGTCTAGAGTATTGAAATTGAAATAAATTTCATGGAAGGAGGGAAACCCAATAAACTCCTGGCACAGATAGTTAAAGGTAATAGAGGAAAGAATAGCATTGAAAAGATACAATTACCAGATGGTTGATGTGTAAATAATTTAAAAGAGATACAGCAACAATTTGTGAATTTTTTCTCTAAACTTTATTACTCGGAGGTGTCAGGGGAAGATAGAGCATCCAAGTCCTTTTAACCTAGTCTTACTCTCCCAAGGGTTTCAAAGGAAACAAATTCATTTTTGGGGAAGGATGTAACTAGAGATGGGTGAATTTTTCAAAAAATAGATTCGGCCGGTTTGTCGAATTTTCCCCCAAAAATTGCTTTGATACGAATATATTTGCGGCGAATCGCTATTTAAAACAGCTATTTCCAGGCTACAGAGAGCCTCAATAGAGGTGTATAACACTTTGCCTTGCCATAACAAGCATAGGGAGTGTGCTGGGGTAGTGAAATAATACTGTTATTCAGTATTCCCTGCCTGCACTATGGTTGCTTGCAGTCTTTGAATGGCGAGTTCTTCCTGTGATGATCTCCATTGGCAGACTATGAAACGACTTCTAAACTCTGCCTGCCTGCAGTGATGCGGGTTTAAGGTAAATGGATTTCCCCTGATCTGTATTGTCAGTAACGCTGATTAGTGACCACACAGTGTCTGCTCTCTCTCTAGCCGGAATGAATGCGGGCTTGAGGTGAATGGATTTGATTTGTAAAGATCTGTATTGTCAGTAACGGTGATTAGTGCACACACACAGTCTCTGCTCTCTCAGAAAAACGTCCGGGAAGGAAATGCCCGTCTTCGGCAATGGCTGCCAAATATCACAGGGCTGTCTGGCTGATGATAGGCTGCATGCCACCATGTGATTCAGCGTGATCCCGCCTTCCCACCTTCCCAGACTTCCCTGCCCCATGTCCTCAAACGTGTAGCCACCATTTTAGTAGTGTTGCTCGCGAATATTCGCAATTCGAATTTTATTCGCGAATATCGCATATTCGCGAATTCGCGAATATTCGCGAATATAGCGCTATATATTCGTAATTACGAATATTCTTTTTTTTTTTTTTTTTATTTATTTATTTTTTCACAGTACACATCACAGTGATCACCCCTCTCTGCTTCCAGCTTATGTGGGGTAAGAAGGCTCTAATACTACTGTGTGAGACTGGTGCGCGAATTTTCGCATATGCGAAAATTTGCATATGATAGTTTTCGCATATGCGAATTTTAGCTTATGTTAATTTTGTATATGCAAATTTTCGCATATGTTAATTTTAGCACTCGCGAATATTCGCATATGCGAAAATAAAACGAGAACATTACGAATATGCGAATATTCGCGAATATGACGAATATTCGTCCATATATTCGCGAACATTCGCGAATTCGAATATGGCCTATGCCGCTCAACACTACATTTTAGTCACCTGGGCCACACAAAATGTAGTGAATTAAGCGATTCGTTACCATGAAGCGTGAGGAAATTCAGATATGTTCAGAATCAAATTTTTCATTACATTTGGAACAAATTCGATTTCGTCAGCTTGATTCGCCCATCTCTAGATATAACTATTGAACAATTGTTGGAAGTAATAAATAATTCCCCTTTTAATTCCTCAGCCGGTCCAGACGGACTGCCCTTCGAATTTTACAAAAGATTTTCTAATGTTCTAGCTCCCATCTGGCTCCAAGTTTTGGTGGAATCTTGTGACCCTGAGTTTTTACCACAATCTATACTTGAAGAAAATATAATTTTGATTGCTAAAAAGGGCAAGGACCCAATGTTAGTGAAATCTTATTGACCTATTTCTCATTAACATTTTTTCAAAAATATTAACAAAAAGACTTAATAGGATCATACAGGACCTAATAGGGGTAGATCAAACTGTTTTTTTTATCGGGAAGATCTTTATTTGATAATATCAATAGGGAGTTGGCAAAGATATAGGTGCAACAGCAGGGACCCCATGGAGGACATTGAGGGAATTTGGATTTAATTTTCAGTATATAGATCTAATTTAAAAAATGTATCAAAAACCCATGGCCGGTTGTGGTTGATGGAATGACATCTAAAAAGGTTGAATTATCCAGAGGGACACGTCAAGGGTGTCCCTTGTCCCCTTTGCATTTTGCCTTGCACCTGGAGCCTTTGGCACTGGCAATTAGAAAAGAGGGTAATATAAAGGGATTCTGACAGAAAGGAGAAGTTAGCGTTATACACAGATGATATTTTACTTTTTATTAAAGACTCTGAGCAAGGGATACCATGGGTAATGTCTATTATACAAAATTTTGGTAATTTCTCATTTCACTTCAGATAAACTGGTCTAAGTCCTTTCATATGCCATTTAACTTTACCCCAAAAGATAAAGATTATCCTTTTCAACTAGTGAACCGAGTCTACTTCGTATTACATTTTCAGCAGATCCTGGGTCCTATGCCATCGATAATCTTAAATTATTTATGGGGATGCTAAAAAAGAGAATGGCTGTTTGGACTTAACTACCTCTTTCAATGGGGGGGGGGGGGGGGGGGGCAGGATGGCCATCATTAAGATGATAAATGTATACTAACAACCTGTTCGTTTTTGATATTATGCTGAGAAGCAATCAGATCATTATACAAGATTGTAGATGTGCACCATGTCTGTTTTCTACCCGAATTCACACTGTGTTTTCTATCCCCTCCTTTTTTTTTTGTTTGAACGTGTGCTGCACTCTTCCCCACCCCCTCAGCCCAACCCTATATAAGTAGTAATCAGCTACACAAGGGCCACTTCTTTCCTAGCAGCCTCCCAGTCTGACTGGGAGAGCATGGTAAGTGAGCTATTGCACCTTGTTCACACTGGTGTGGTGCTGTGCGGCGTCCGTTGCTGCCGTGGTGCCGTGTCTGCAGGGGGCGCGGCCCATAGACTGGTTTGAGTGGCATTGGGGCCGCTCTGCCAGTGGGTCGTTCCCCCCCGTGGGCACTGGTGTCGCGGCGGTGGTGGTCGCCGCCCGATGCTACGCCATTTTATGCTTGGGATGTTAGGGACCCACTCTAAATAGGTGGCCTTGACGTGGTGAGTGGGCTTGTACTTTTTGATCAAAAATGTATACTAACAACCTGTTAGTTTTTGATATTATGCTGAGAAGCAATCAGATCATTATACAAGATTGTAGATGTGCACCATGTCTGTTTTCTACCCGAATTCACAGATTTGTAAATTATTCTATTAAAAAAATCTTAATCCTTCCAATAATTATCAGCTGCTGAAGTTGAGTTGTTCTTTTCTGTCTGGCAACAGTGCTCTCTGCTGACATCTCTGCTTGTCTCGGGAACTGCACAGAGTAGAAGAGGTTTGCTATGGGGATTTGCTTTTACTCTGGACAGTTCCAGAGACAGATGTTATCAGCGAGCAATTAGATAGAAAATAACAACTTAACTTCAGCAGCTGATAAGTACTGAAAGGATTAAGATTTTTTTAATAGAAGTAATTTACAAATCTGTTTAACTTTCTGAAGCCAGTATATATATATATATATATATATATATATATATATATATATAAAAAAAATCCTGGATAACCCCTTTAACACTGGTTACAAAAAAAAACTACAAAAAAATTGGGATTGGAAAAGTTTTTTTTAGTTTTTTTTTAGAAAAAGGTACATCGGATAAGAGAAATGTGGGAAAAATTGTGATTTTTATGTTTTTTTTCTCTCCCTGTATGTGAGGGAAGTGGGTGGGATTATGGGAGAGGGATGGGATGTGTTTTGTGTTATACTTGATATTTGTTAGGCTCTTTTACTGTCTTGTGTTGATATTGGAGAAATACATTTTGGTAAATTGTTGTAAAATTGAAAAATTATAAATTATAATAATAATAAAAAAAAATTGTAATGCAATATTAGATGTACGTCCATTTTTTTTAAACAATGTTTGCACTGAAGGGTGCTTTTACATACACTTTCATTTTAAACATATATGGGGGGGGGGGGGACAACCGCTTTTTTTATACCTATTTTACAGCATTTTTTTTGTTTTTATTTTACAGTGTGTAAACATTGCCCGATGATGGAGTGCCAATAAGATGAGATTAGATCTAATAAGATGGACAGTTGACGAAACATATGGACAGTTGAGAAATTGCAGTATTTTTATTTGGAAGCGTGATTTTACATATCACATATAGAATGTGTGATTTTGTGACTGTATATTTTAGATTCTGGTTGTGTTTACATTCACATACAAATGATGTGGTAAAGTGACAGCATATCGGATACAAGATTAGGAAATTTAAGAAACATTGGGCTGTCTGTTGAGTGTCTCAAGTTCTGGAAATGATCCCATAAGGCTTCACAGAGCTGTCTTCTCCCAACTTAGAGTTAACTCCTTAGTTACTAATGTTGAAGAAACTTGAAATGCATAGGCTGCAAACTAAGGTTTAAAAACTGTTTAAGCAGAAAATAAATGATAACTTTGTTTATAAGTCTTTGCTTTTTATTCTGTAGTGAATTAAATTTATGACAGCTTTGAGGAAGCGGTTTCTTTTATATACCTGGCTCTTGTTATCTTAACCCCTTAGTGACCCATGACTGTTCTAATCTGTCATGGAGGTGCTAAGAGTGTACGAAGCAGGCTGCTAATTACAGGAACTGGGGGCTGCCACTAAAAGCTGACATGTAGCAATCGCCGCAGGTGGCTATTAACCCTTTAATGCCGCTGTCAAAGGTGATCCGAGGGCCTACCCAAGTCTCCCTGACTGCCGATCTGCTCCTGTTGATACAGCCTGTCTGGGGAAGACTCTACAAATAGAGTGCAGATTTCATGGACTAGTGCAGTACATAGGTACTAATTATGGCTAATACAAAATTCCTACAGGAATAATAAAATGTAAAAAAAAAAAAAAATCCAGTAGTGTTAATCCCTATATAAATGAACCCCTTCCATAATAAAATTACAGTGGTCCCTCAACATACGATGGTAATTGGTTCCAGGTTGACCATCGTACGTTGAAACCATCGTAAGTTGAGTATGGAAAACTGGTAATTGGTTCCGGGGTGACCATTGTATGTTGAGAGTAGGGGAGTATTTAACAAACCAGGGTGCCTCCAGCTGTTGCAAAACTACAACTCCCAGTATGCCCGGACAGCCAGGAGTTTTGCAACTGCTGGAGGCACAGTGGTTGGGGAGCATGATGTATGTTTGGTGCACTTAACTTACTGCCCTGCAACTGCCGTGCACACTAGAGGTCCATTTGGACCTCTAATGTGTGAGAAAAGAGTAGGGAAGAGCTGATTGAATGCCTGCAGCAGAAGCTGCAGACCTATTGGATGACGGGGCAGCGTGAGCAGCAACGTGATGACGGTGACAGAGAGCGATGGCACAAGGCAGTGGCGACATAAAGCGACGGTGCAGGGCAGCAGCGACGTAGGGATGTGGCAGCAGAGGAGCGGCGAACTGACGTTCCAGAGCGGCAGGGACATGTGAGTATCAGTGAGCGGGGCAGCTGAAGCAGTCTGTGCTGCCGGATAGCCGTTTTTGCGATGGCCCTGACACACAGAAGCAACGTATATTGATGTTGCCTTCAATAAACGATGGCCTCTGAGAGGCCATCGTATGTTGAAACGATCGTATGTTGGGGCCATCATATGTCGAAGGATCACTGTACCTTCCTTTTCCCATTTTTCAAATAAAAATTTTTAAACAAAAAAAAAAATCATAATCATATGTAGCACTGCCACATGCAAAATATCCAAAGTATTTAAATATAACATTCGCAAAACTGAGCAATGAAGGGTGTAGACGGAAACAAATACCAAACACCAGAATCCTGTTTTTAGATCACATCATATCCCCCAAAAAATGAAATAAAAGTGAACACAAAGTCTGATCAATACCAAAAGAGTACCAATAAAAACTGCAGATCATGGTGCAAATAATGAGCCCTTCCAGCTGCTGTATACTACAGATATACCACAGAAAAATTTGTGAAGTTCTTTCCAGTCTGACCACAGTGCTCTCTATGGGGATATGCTTCTACTCTGGACAGTTCCTGACACAGACAGAGGTGTCAGCAGAGTGCACTGTGGTCAGACTGGAAAGAACTACCTGTTTAACCCCTTAACGACGAAGGACGTATATTTACGGGACCCGCGGCTAATACAGGACACCACCGATCGCGGTGATGCCCTGTATTAACCCTTCAGACGGTGCAATCAAAGCTGACCGCCGCGTCTGAAGTGAAAGTGACCCGGCTGCTCAGTCGGGCTGTTCGGGACCGCCGTGGTGAATTTGCTGCGTCCCGAACAGCTTACAGGACATCGGGAGGGCCCTTACCTGCCTCCTCGGTGTCCAATCGACGAATGACTGCTCCGTGCCTGAGATCCAGGCAGAAGCAGTCAAGCGCCGATAACACTGATCACAGGCGTGTTAATACACGCCATTGATCAGCATAGGAGATCAGTGTGTGCAGTGTTAACACTGCAAAAAAAAAAAAGTTAAAAAAAGTGTTAATAAAGGTCTTTAAACCCTTCCCTAATAAAAGTTTGAATCACCCCCCTTTTCCCATAAAAAAAATAAAACAGTCTAAATAAAAATAAACATATGTGGTATCGCCGCGTCCAAACTATAAAAATATATCGTTAATTAAACAGCACGGTCAATGGCGCTGTTTGCCGGATACAGGGTTAAATCTATGAAAAATTCACCTGCCTGGCGCCCAGAACTACATGTCCCGGACGTCGGGCGATAGGAATTCCACATCCCTGATGCAGTGGGGACCTGGTGCAGTGGCGCAGGCCGGGCTGCAGCAGGTACGTACCGGTCTTAGCCTCAAGTGTCCTGGTCTGTGTCCAGTCCAACTCTAGCTCCACATCATGTGAGTATTGGCAGGGAATGCCACTCACTGGGAAAAATGATGTGGTTAAATGAATAGTTTCTTTCCTCATGGAACACTAAATGTTAGACTCACCAGTCTACTCAGCCCTTGTAGTCGTTGCCGTCCAGATTGCACCTATTGATTAGGAGTTTGGGCTACTGATGGATTGCATTGTTAATGAAAAGTTTTATTACACACTCTGTATTGCTTCCCTACTTCGGTTAGTATATTGCTATGGGGACATGCGCTCATACGGCACGTATGCACAGAACATTCATACTGCACGTACACTTACTGCATGATACTGCTCGCACGCTTGTAGTATTTTTACTGCACATACAGTCATGCATTTATACTGCACTTATGGTCATAGCACTATATGGCTACGTACGCTCATAGCATTTATGCTGCACGCACAATCACTGCATTTATACTGCTTATACGCTCATAGCATTTTACTGCCCACACGGCCATGTGTATATACTGCACTTACGCTCAAAGCATTACACAACATGTACGCTCATAGCATTTTGATTGTACGGATGCTCATAGCATTTATACTGCACTCATGCTCATAGCATTACAATGCACGTATGCTCACAGTATTTACATTACACTTCCGCTCATAGCATTGATAATGCATGTACGCACATAGCTTAATTGCGGGCAAGCACATGGTACACTGCATTCACACTCATAGCATTTATACGGCACATACGCTTATAGCAATTTTTACAGCACATACGCTTATAGCAATTTTTCTGCACGCACATTTTATGTTACAGTATGCAGATGCATGGCATTATACTGCAAGCATGCTCTAAGTGTTATCAATGCACATACACTCATAGAATTTTACTGTACGCACGCTCGTAGCATTTATACGTCACGCACACTCATTAGCATTTATACTGCACGCACTCTCATTAGCATTTATACTGCCTGCATGCTCATAGCATTTATACTGCTCGCACGCTCATAGCATTTATACTGCTCGCACGCTCATAGCATTTATACTACACGCACGTTTATAGTATTTATACTGCACGCACGCTCTTAGCATTTATACTGCACGCACGCTCTTAGCATTTATACTGCACGCACGCTCTTAGCATTGATACTGCACGCACGCTCATAGCATTACAATGCACATACGCCAATAGCATTTATAAGGCATGTATGCTCACAGTTTCATATTACACTCACGTTCATAGCATTATACCACATGCAGGCTCAGTATCAATATGGCACATACGCCTTTAGCATTTATACGGTACGCTCGCTTATAACATACATACTGCTCGCACATTCATAGCATTCACACTACACATTGGCATAGCATTTATACTGCACGCACGTTCATAGCATTTATACTGCACGCACGCAATAGCATTTATACTGCAAGCACGCTCATAATAACATTCTGCACGCACGCTCATAGCTTTATACTGTATGCACGCTCATAGAATTTGCACTGTACGGATGCTTTTGGCTTCCAGGCTGCATGTACACTTACAGCATTCATACTGCTCATACGCTCATAGCATCTATACTTCACACATGTTCACAGCAGGCATACTGCACATGCGCTCAAAGCAGTTATATTGCTTGCACATTCACAGTATTTATACGGCACATTTGCTCATAACAGTTATACTGCACATGCTTATAGTATTATATTGCACTTACATATATCACATTCATATTATAGGTTCCCCCATAGCATTGATACTGCACTTACGCTTTATAGCATTCATACTGCACATATGCTAATAGCATTTATACTACATTTATGCCCATAGCATTTGTACTGCATATACATTCACAGCATTTATACTGTTTTTTCGCTCATAGCATAGATACTGCACATATGTTCATAATATTGTTCTGCACTTGCATTCATAGCATTTGTACTGTACATATGCTCATGGCATTTTTCTGTACAGACGCTTATAGCATTTATACTGCATGTACGTTGATAGCTTGGGTACTGTACGTACGCTCGTAGAATTTACTGCGCGGATGCTCATAGTTTTATATGGAACATAGGCTGATACTGCACATAAGCTCTCAGCCTTCATTCTGCACATACACTTAGAGTTTGCATATCACACATACGCCTACAGCATTTGGACTGTTCAAGCCTTGAGTGTGGTGATGTGCATAAGTGCATAACTTTACATTGGTTATAGTTCTTGGCATTTTTGATGGGAGTAGTGCATAGCAGTTATGCTTGGAGTACATTCATAGCTTTATACGGTTCACATACTCATAGCAGTCAATCTGTTCATAAGCTCATAACATTTATAGTGGTCATACGTAAGCATACGGTACATACGGTTGTAGCATTTAGACTGCACATACGCTCGTAGGGTGTATACTGTATATACGCTCATAGCATCTTTACGTTACATACGCTTGTAGCATCTATTCTCTACATACTTTCATTAGCATTCATACTGTACAGGCGCTCATAGCTTTTCATACTTGGCATAAAAAATAAAAACGAATATTGATACATCCAGCGTTTCTAATATTTATGGTCATAGTATGTAAGTATATGCTATCATAGCTATGTAAGTATTCCAAACCATTAGAATGAGTGCAGGTTCATAGTATTTGTTAGTGTGGAACATTTGTTGGTAACATGTACGGGATGTAAACGCTCATAAAATTACATACTTTCTTAGCATTCATAGCGTGTATACCTTCATTACATCTATAGTATGGATACACTGCATCAGCATTTTGACAGGTTAAAGTTTATAGTGTTTAAGCGATATTGTAGAATGTGCATGTATTTATTAATTTATACTGTGCAGCTTAAGAGGATTTGGTGTTTAGGTCATTAAAGCTTATATTCTGGTTATGGTTCTATAGCTGAGAGTTGCTGTGTCTGGTTGGTATACTTGTTATTGAGGCATTAAAAAACTTTAAGCGATATTCAGAAGTAGTCACAGACGATAGCATAAATGTCAGGCTTGCCATGCCTGCAGCGTAATGCACTGCATAATGCGTAATAATGTTGCTGACACGTCTTCAGAGCAATAAAATTTTGACTCAGAGGCGGTAGTATACCTGTTGTGCCTGCAACAGGCGATGCACTGCGTAAATTATTGTTAGTGACACATTCAGAGCTATAATATAACGACTCATAGGCGGTAGTATACCCGTTATGCCTGCCACACCTGCAGGGGGATGCACTGTGCTTTGCTGTTACTGACACCTCTTCAGTAGGCCATATTCGAATTCGCGAATATATGGACGAATATTCGTCATATATTCGCGAATATCCGCATATTCGCAATATATGCCCGATTTATTTTCGCATATGCGAACATTCGCGCATGCGAAAATTAGCATATGCGAAAATTAGCATATGCGAAAATTAGCATATACATTAATTAACATAAGCAAAAATTAGCATATGCGAAGATTAGCATATGCTTATTTTCGTATATGCGAAAATGCGCACACCGGTCTCACACAGTAGTATTAGAGCCTTCTTTACACCACACAAGCTGGAAGCAGAAAGGGATGATCACTGTGATGTGTACTGTGAAAAAAAAAAATTAAGTAAAAAAAAAACAAAAAAACGAATATTCGTAATTACGAATATATAGTGCTATATTCGCGAATATTCGCGAATTCGCGAATATGCTATATTCGCGAATAAAATTCGCATAGCGAATATTCGCGAGCAACACTACTCTTCAGAGCAACAATATTCACGACCCTTATGCGGTAGAAAAAAATATATATATACCTGTTATTCCTGCCACGTCTGCAGGGGGATACACTGTGCAATTATTGTTACTGACACGTTTTCAGAGCAATAATATCGCAACCTTTATGCAGTAGTATATCTGTTATGCCTACCCCGCCTGCAGGGGGGTGCACTGTGCATTGTTGCTACTGACACCTCTTTAGAGCAACAAAATCACAAATTTTATGTGGTAGTAGACTTGTTATGCCTGCCACGTCTGCAGGGGGATGCACTGCACAATAATTGTTACTGACTCCTTTTCAGAGCAATAATATCACGACCTACATGCAGTAGTATAACTGTTATGCCTGCCACTTCTGCAGGGAGATGCAGTGCGTATTGGCTACGGTCATGTTTCAGAGCAATAATATCAAGGCTCTTAGGTGGTAGTATTTTTGTTGTGCCTGACACGTCTGCAGGGGGATGTACTGCATAATTATTGTACCTGACACATTTTCAGAGCTATAATACCACTACTCATAGGAGGTAGTATATCTGCTATGTCTGCCACGTCTGCAGGGTCAAGCACTGAGTAATTATTGTTACTGACACGCCTTCAGAGTAATTCTGTACTATTCTTCAAGGTCAGGTGTTTGGACAAGGAAAGTGATAATTGTTTTCTCGATTACTGCCAGGTTTTTTGGCCCTATATAGGCATGCCCACGGTCGCGGTTTCGGACACACTTCTGACCGCTGTAAGTATGGTATTATTATTCTTGCTATTATTGTTATATTAAACAGTATTGGTCATTATTATTATTATTATTATTAATGGTGTAATTTGTAGTGTTATTATTAGTAGTATTATTATGTTATTATTTTTACGCTTATCGACATTACGGTATTGTTATTATGGATATTATTGTTACTGTCATTATTGTTATTTTCATTACAGCCGTTATCATTATGACCATATCCTTATCCCTGTTTATAGTTATTAACATTATTTTGTGTTATTGTTATTGTAGTGATTAGTCTCAGGCAGCCTGTCCATGTTGCAGCCTCGACCACAAGTGGAAGCCTGTTAAGACTTTTGTGGTAGGGGCGTGAGACTAACTAAGAGTTTGTGGTAGGGGCGTGAGAGTATTTAACGCCCCACTGCATACAGGTCAGGGCATGAAGGGAGTTTGGCAACATCCCGCCCAACCCTCCCTTATATTATCATTCTCAATCTGGATATGCCCTCTATAGGCATGCCCACGGTCGCAGTTTCGGGCACACTTCTGACCGCTGTAAGTATAGTATTATTCTTGCTATTATTGTTATATTCAATAGTATTTGAAATTATTATTATTGGTGTCATTTGTAGTGTTCTTATTAATATTATGTTATTGTTACGCTTATCGTCATTACGGTATCGTTATTACGGTTATTATTGTTACTGTCATCATTATTGTGGTTATCGTTATGGTTGTGGTTATTATTATGACCGTATCGTTATTAGTGTTGCTCGCCAATATTCGCAATGCAAATTTTATTCGCGAATATCGCATATTCGCGAATATTCACGAATATAGCACTGTATATTCGTAATTACGAATATTCATTTATTTAATTTTTTTATCACAGTACACATCACAGTGATCATCCCTCTCTGCTTCCAGCTTGTGTGGTGTAAAGAAGGCTGTAATACTACTGTGTGAGACTGGCGTGCAAATTTTTGCCTATGGTAATTAATGTATATGATAATTTTCGCATATGCTAATTTTCGCATACGCGAACACTTCGCATATGCGAAAATAAAATGCGAATATTACGAATATGCGAATTTAGCGAATATATGACGAATATTCGTCAATATATTTGCGAATATTCGCGAATTCGAATATGGCCTATGCCGCTCAACACTAATCGTTATCCGTGTTTATAGTTATTACCATTATTTTGTGTTATTGTCATTGTAGTGATTAGTCTCAGGCAGCCTGTTCGCGATGTAGCCTCAACCACGAACTCAGCGTGTGACGTTTTCTGCTGCATCTCCTCCCGGCTGCCGCTCTACCCTGCCCCTCCATGAATATGGTAATCACAACATGGCTGCCACAAAGCAGGTTAGAGAAATCGCCAGTCAACAGAAAGCAGTGAGAATCCCAAACTTCCGGCCAGCAACAAAGAGGTCACAAAAGAACAGCTACAAAGACAACAGACCATCTAAAATGTGCAGGTAAGCACAACTCCCTGCAAGGCACAATATACATGGAAAACCCTCAGCAGTGGAGTACCCCTTTAATATATTGTATTGATACTTTCATTGCTCATAATCCTTTTTCTGATAGACTGTACAATAATATATATTTGTGCTCGGGGCCACAAATAGCGAGCCTACCTACTTAATACTAACTCGACTATGGCTAGGCAGTCTGAACTGTGCCATATACTGCCGCGTAAGGGTACACCTTGTAAAATAAGAGGGCATACCTTAGAAGAAGTAAAAGAAAAGAAGGGAGGGCAGGGTGGGACAACGCGAGAGCCGCGGCGCACTGAACACAGGGAGCCGCGGCTTTTAAGCGCAAGTACCGCCCCTCCCACAAACACAGGTTAAGTGACTCAGTCAATTAACCTTCGCACTTGTGCTCGGGGCCACAAATAGCGAGCCTACCTACTTAATACTAACTCGACTATGGCTAGGCAGTCTGAACTGTGCCATATACTGCCGCGTAAGGGTACACCTTGTAAAATAAGAGGGCAAAACTCACACCAAACAGGCAACTCAGAAATCAAAACAAGCTTTATTAGTAATTACAACACAAGCGATTCAAAAGCACACTGCATCTCCAATTTCGGGTTTGGAACATAACGTATGTACGCACTGGACTTCCAGCGACCTAACTTCCTGATAACATGAGCAGGAACACCATGACGAGAGGCAGACGCGGCTGCCCCTATGCGTAGAGAATGACCGGATATGACCGAAGCATCATGGCCTAAGGACTTAACTAAAACACGTAAATAACGAACAAAAACTGAGGAAGTAAGAGCAATGTTATTAAACAACAACAAAGGACATTCTGGACTGTCATGAACACGAAGAGCAAGTAACGAGTTAAAGACCAGGACCGGACACCATTTGTGAGAGGTTTTAAAATATTTGACGTGCACCTTCTGACCGGGAAGTGATGTCTTAGTGTCGTTCAGAACGAGAGTGAAATGATCCATGGCTCGCTGCAATTGCCCCAACTTGAGAAATGGAGTGGTACTAGTTCTACTCGTGAACTCGCCCGGCCTCAGAAAGCCATAGAAACCTAAGAAGAGGGCTGCTTTTAGCGTTAAACTATTACCTAAACCAAACGGGGAGTGATCCAGGGCATCTGCCAGCTCCCTAAACAGCGACCCCGAGATGGGCTGCCGGCCTGGCGGCTTTGGTACTCTACTTTTGGCAACCCCCTTAAGGGCAGCCTTAACTGCATGCATGGTAAACAATGATGCCCGATCCGGGAACTTCAAAGTAACAAAGTGTTGTATGCCTGCTAAATAAATCTTTATGGTGTTATATGCTAGCCGTAAGGAGGAGTGGCAAAACCCTATAAAGGCTAAAATAAAAGATACTGAAAGGACATCGTTATGCGGGTGAGACTGACAGAACTTAGTAAACAGATTAAAGGCCGTACGGTAAACTTTCTGAGTGTTACGGGAAAGTGAACTATTAATCAAGTCCTGACCTACAGACAAATAGGCATTTAATTCAAAACCAAATCGTGGAACGCTGGAACCATGCATCCTGATGGATCGGCCTCTGGCATTACCTGGAAGAAAAGTGCAAAATTGAGCCTAGACAGTGCATCAGCAGCCATGTTCCTAACACCATCTATATGAGCACTAGAGAAGTGAAAATTATGTAACAAAGATAACCATACCAGTTTACGCATCAAAGACATGACCTGAGGGGACGAGGATCTACCTTTAAGCAGAATATACACCGTAGCTTCATTATCAGAAACAAACAGTACTGACTTCCTAAACCATAGGTGACCCCACACACTGGCAGCTGCAACTATAGGGTACAACTCAAACAATGCTGAGGACCTGCTAAAACCCGGAGACTGAAATACCTCAATTGGCCAAGCACTGGCCAACCAATGATTCTCCCAAATGGCTGCAAAACCCACTGAGGAGGAAGCATCGGAAAAAACTAAAGGAGAAGCATTATCGATACCAGGGGTGAAAAAGGATACCCCATTCCAGTTAGTCAAAAATGTATGCCACATAGCAAAATCGGCAATCGCTTGTTTATCAAATATGACTACGTCGTTTTGGCCAGGCACAGAATTCATAGCGTCTAACAACCTGGAAACAAAACTCCTACCCTGTGGAATTACACGCATGGCAAAGTTCAGCATGCCGAGAATGGATTGCAGCTGTACCTTGGTCACACGGGGTGAATTGACAAGATCATGCATGGCCTGTCTAATACGTGAGAGCTTGTCGAGCGGTAATCGGGCTTCCCTGACCTGTGTGTCTAGAACAATACCTAAGAAAGTCAGTGACTTGCAAGGGCCCTCAACTTTTTTGTCTGACACCGGAACCGCCAGTTGCTGGAATACTGCTAACGAGGTTGTCAAGTCCCTGGGGCACACGTTACCTGGCTCAATAAAAAAAAAAAAAAAAAAAAAATCGTCCAAGTAGTGGATGACATGGGAACAATCAAACCTGTTTTCCAGGAGCCAGTGTAGGGATTGCGCAAATTTATCAAATAACCAAGGACTACTCCTGGAACCAAAAGTTAACTTAACAGCAAAATAATACTTGTCGCGCCATTTAATACCGTGCCACTTCCATAGCTGAGGCATAATAGGCAGGAGCTTAAAGGCATCGGAAATATCGATCTTAGACAGCCACGTGTCACCGCCCATGCTCAGTATGACCGCTATTGCCTCATCTATGGAAGCATATTTCAGAGAGAACTCTTCAGCGGGAATAAGAGAGTTTAAACTAGGTGTGTGTGCAGAGTAAGGGGCGGACAAATCATAAATTAAACGAAGTTTATTACTGAATTTCCCAGCCACCAACCCCAATGGACTAACTCTCCAAACGTCAAAGGGGGGCTCATCAAACGGACCAATAACAAAACCCTTGTCTATTTCAGCTTGTATCAGGGTATCAACAGCCCTAGGGTCCCTTAGAGCAGAACGTAAATTGTCACACTCATACGTAGCAGAGGGTAAAGTAATGAAACCTGTGTGGAAACCTGACCGGAATCCATTAATCAAAAACTGAACAAAACACCTATCTGGATGATCAGCAAGAAAATGTTCTAAACACAACACGTCTATCACTGCTAGTCATGCTTTCGACTTCTGTGGACAACTGGCCTTAGGATGGGCCCTGAAACAGAATGCACAGACATGTAAAAGTCTACACTGGTTATAATTGCAAGACCCAAAATTGAAATTATTGCAAATTTGAGATTTACCAAGATACTTGATGGGCCTACCTAACTTGTCAATCAAGCCCGAGTGTTTCTGATTCCTAGGCTGAAATGTGGGTGAAGACGTGCCGGGATTTACCTCGGATGAGGAATTAACAGTATTGCACCATTCAGTGGTATGGGCGATGGACTGACACCGAGAGCAAACGGGGGCTTTAAGACCTGCAAAATGATTGCAGAAAATCTCGGTGTCAACCAACGCCCAATTAACTGTATAGTTGTACTGCACTAGAGCTGCCGCCGCCTTAGCTGAAAATGACTTATGATAATCATAAAACGTGAACCCACCATATTTATGAGCTAACTCTGTGACTTTGAACAGATACATGTCAAGCTCTTCACGTCTTTCTGGCTTGACTGAGCATAAAACGTCACGATAAATGGCGAACGCCATACTGAATTCAGCTAATGTAAGCTTGCGACTTAACCTTACATCTTTTGCTTTCAGAATGACCGACACCTCACCGCAAGCAATAGTCTTGTTCTCGGAAACATCATGAGACGCAATAAGCAAGGAAGCGAGATTAACATCCTTACCATCAAGAATGTCCTTCTTCAGATTAGTCGGGATAAAATGAGCTGGCGCGACATTTGGCACGAGCATATTAAGTCCAACCGGTAACACTGAAGCCTGCGGGGTAGCAGAAACCTGAGGGGGAACGGAAGTGTGTGGAATGGCCGAAGTCAAACCCACCACTGGGGCCGGAGCGGGAGCCTCCGAACTCTTACATTCCAAGGTATCAACTCTAGAGCACAGCGAGTTAATTAACGTATGCAACTGCAAGATGGACGTATTGAGTGTCTGCATGGACACTTCTTCACTGCTAGGGCCTGCTTGATCGCAGGGTCCCGAGTGCTCAGAGACCAATAAACGATAAAGTTCCGCCTTGCGGGCAGTAGCCGGGAACGGGATGCCTTTGCGGACGAGTTCAGCCGTCAGTTTAGGAATGGTCCAGTTACGAAGAGATGGGATGCTACCCAGATCCGATGTTCTAGCGACATTGTCCAGAACAGAAGCTGCATCTTCAATGTCTGATGCGTGAGACATTTCTGAAATTAGATATACAACAATCAAATCCTGACCCAAGGGACAACCAAAAAACGAAATACACCTGTCAGAGCAAGACTAACCCGGAAATCAAAACCACTGCCACCACAGAATCGGACTAGAAAGTGAAGAGTACCGAGTGGTGACTAGACACATGCTAACAGCGTGACACGTAAAGTTACTCGTGACTAATGAACCCCTTGGCCCAAAGACGTGATGAGCAGGGGATAAAGAGCACACCCAAGGACGTGATGGGTAACGAACTAAGACATGAATACCTGGACTTCCGGAAGCCTAAAACAGACCGCACCTTGACAACTGGGTTATGACGGTCAATCTCGACACGAACAGGCGCTGGAACAACGTAGAAGCTGAAACGAGGCGAGACCACCAGGATGAACACTGCGAGCCAAAAGGAGAACCGTATGAAGAGAATGTTTACCATAACTAACCCAAAAAATGGACTGCACATACCTGTACCGAGGGTGGTAAGCCAACACGAAGTTCACGACAGCAGACGTTTAAGCCACAAGAGCGTGCGTGGACAACTGCTGAATAAACACACAGGCATATAACTTAACAACACATTGGCTAAGGCAGATCCACACGAGGACCCAAAGACGAGTTGAGTCGGTGGAAAGGCTGGAATAACGTAGAAGCTGAAGCGAGGCGAGACCACCAGAATGAACACTGCGAGTTAAAGGAGAACCGTATGAAGAGAATGTTTACCATAACTAACCCAAAAAATGGACTGCACATACCTGTACCGAGGGTGGTAAGCCAACACGAAGTTCACGACAGCAGACGTATAAGCCACAAGAGCGTGCGTGGACAACTGCTGAATAAAACACACCGGCATATAACTTAACAACACACAGGGTAGGGAAGATCCACACGAGGACCCAAAGACGAGTTGAGTCGGTGGAAAGGACATGAACCGAGCCCCAAAGGGCGAGTTGGGGGAAGAGAAAACAACTTGCATAAACATAAATATTTTTTTTTTTTTTTTTTTTTAAATTAACACCTATATACATATATGCAAAATTCCAAATATACCCTTTCATCTCTTTTACCTAAAAACGACCGGGCCAAGGACAGCGAAGTAGCGTAAAGATGAACTTTGAGCCTACAGCCACACAGCATTACTGAGCTAGTAAGACAATAGTCTAATGAAGGAGGTAGAACGTGAAAACAAGAACAAGGGCAAGGGTAAACCCACCACATAACTAAACAGGTACAGGTGTGGATCAACACCTACAAGGCGCTTAGTGAGGCTATGACGAAGGATTTAGCTAGTAACACGACAAAAACACTTAACCAGGTAAAAGAGTAACCATAGGAGCACAGGAACAACAGAACAGCAGCGCACATTGAAGACCATGCTACAAGCCAAGCAAACTAATTTAGGAACAACCGCCTTATTCACTACCACAACAAGTTAGAGTAAAACTGTACCAAACAACGAGCAAAGTAAATAACTACGACTAGCAATAAATATCATGAAGCAATAAATACCATGAAGACAGAGGCGAAACAGCGGAAGGCAAATAGACCATGTGAGAACAGAATTATAGTACCAGACAATAGCGGAGCATATAATGGTAGTGTATCAGCAGCATATGCAACAGACTCATGAGTTAAAACATGACTAATACGGACCAATGTATGCGGCCGAAGTGTAGATACGAGAAGCAATAGTGTAAAACACATGGAATATGAAACAGATTAGGTATATGAGAAGCAACTGCGGAACAAACGCGTCAACCAGTGAAATAAACAGCAGGGACATCTGTGACACATTAATGAAGCGTGACCAGTAGACAACGAGTACTGACACTAAGACTAACACCTGGAACTACAAGACTATAATACCTACAGTATATAAACAAGCACCCATCATGCAGAGCTGAGCCGCAGGAACAGCTGTGACACATTAAAGAAGCGTCCTGACCAGTAGACAACGTGTACTGACACTAAGACTAACACCTGGAACTACAAGACTATAATACCTACAGTATGCAAACAAGCACCCAGCATGCAGAGCTGAGCCGCAGGAGGTGTGTAACGAACTAGCTGCCGGCTGAGACTGGCGACCGAATAAGAAAGTCGGCATGCGTAAGGCAGCGGAACGGGACGGGAGAATACTGCGGAGCTCCGAAGGACATATGCTCTGCAAGGTAACTCCCGCTGTCACTTCCCCCAGCCAGCACCAAACATCTGAAAAGAAACCCCCCGACATGCGCCGGGAGCGCACAACGTAGCTCAGCAGCCCGCTACGGCTGCTGAACAACAACACCAACATGCTAAAGGCAGGGCACGGGGGACTCATACGAGACACGTGCCCCCCGGACTCCTGCAGTCACTCTCCGGACCTTAACTAACCTGAAATGACGTGCGCACAGGAACGAACACGAGGCTGGAGAGACTCCCCACGGCGTCTGACGTCACGGACTCCAAACAACGCGAGAGCCGCGGCGCACTGAACACAGGGAGCCGCGGCTTTTAAGCGCAAGTACCGCCCCTCCCACAAACACAGGTTAAGTGACTCAGTCAATTAACCTTCGCACATATATATATATATATATATATATTTATATATATATATATATATATATATATATATTGTTCCTTTTCTCTCTTATCTTTTTAAGTATTGTGTTATACATATTACCACATTCAGTTACTGTATTCAATCATACCACTGCTTATTTTCTTCCCTTATCACTCTTTCCCCCTTCATTACCTGTTTCCAACAGCTATTTTCCTTCTATTACCAGTCCTCACACCATTTCCTTTACTCCGTTATGCTCTGGACCCAGACATATTGCTCCCGTGTGACACAGATTCTTTCCCATATTCTCGCGATATCGCGGCTCAGTTGGTGATCAACTGAGCCGCTCTCGCTCCCGCTCTCTTCAAATTACTGTCAGACAAGGCCAGTCCTTTCAGCTGCATACACCTCTCCATCACCTCTCAATACTTGTATTTCTATTCATTTCCTTATATTTGTGTCCTTTTCAGGACAATTTATTCACTAAACGCCTTCCTATTAATTGTTTCTTCCTTTTACCTCACATACATTTTTTCAATTACTATTAATTACTCCCATTATTAATATTAACTTATACAAATATATTAACCAAGTGCAAACAAAAGATTGCGAATATGTGTCAAGTGACCAAATACAGGGCATTGTGGATCAGTCTGTTGCTAGATCAGTGCAATTTTCTATGAATACTACTATGACTAGTATGCAGTATACTGTAGCTCTGCAGTATATCTGTTGCTAGAACCATATCTCAGTCCTTCGCTCACAGGCACTTCAGCTGCACAACAGATTTCAGAGTCACACATTGAAGAGGCAATCCATTACTGGCGACCCAGTCCCCTCCAAACATAACAAAACCATTCCCATGTTGGTTGGTCAGGAAATTATTGAAGGCGAGCATCCATTCTGCAGCCATACTTTAGGTGCCTTACAGTTGCACCCTTTACCTTCCACCCGTGAGGAGGAACAGCACCAGTGGGTTCATAAGGCCTCCAAATGCTCTAAACCAAATTCCTTTGAGGAATATTCTGAGGGCAGTACTAATAATGTAGATGAATCCACACTTCAAGAATATGCTATATTAGATAGCACAGGGATCCCATATTTTGATCCGGCTAATATTAAACACCCGAGATCAGGGGAGTGGATCCCCTACCCACATGTGGATCACATGTTGATAGAAAGTCTCTTAACAAATTACAGGTGAAATGCCCAAGACCAACATTATCTTCTAATGCAGCATCTACACCGGAATTGGATCCCATCCTCATTAAATATCTACAAAATTCGGGTAAAAATCCCAAAAAGGGCATAGATCGGTCATATAAGGCCTGCCAAGATAAGGTCCTAGACCTTTTAGGCCCTTTAACAAATATTTTAGATATATCTAAAGAGGCTGTTACCTCCGGTAATCTCATTGATGTTCACACCCTTAGGGGTTGGGCACAACGCACCACATGTATATTTGGCAATGCCAAAAAAGTTCTCTCTACTGAAAGGAGATGCTCAATAGTGTTGCTCGCGAATATTCGCAATACGAATTTTATTCGCGAATATCGCATATTCGCAAATTTGCGAATATTCGCGAATATAGCACTATATATTTGTAATTCCGAATATTCTTTTTTTTTTCACAGTACACATAACAGTGATCATCCCTCTCTGCTTCCAGCTTGTGTGGTGTAATGAAGGCTCTAATACTACTGTGTGAGACTGGTGTACGAATTTTCGCATGCGCGAATATTTGCATATGCGAAAATAAACGCGAATATTCGCGAATATATGACGAATATTCGTCCATATATTCGCGAATATTCGCGAATTCGAATATGGCCTATGCCGCTCAACACTAATGCTCAATACTTAAAAAACTGGACCCCCAGTTGACTCACTTAGCCTCTACTGAGTCTTCCAGTCCTACAGACTGTCTCCTATTTGGCGACCAATTTATAAAAGAAATTAAGTACGTTGGCCTCTTTTCTTCACTTGATAAAGCGCAAACTTCACTTAAAAAAGTATTCTCCAATAACATTTTTTGGAAAGGCCGGGGGAAGTAGAGGCCGTTTCCTGGCCGAGCCTCACAATACAGGCCCCAATACAGAGGTCCTCCTCAACCAGAGAGACCAACAGTCAGTGCTCCCACAACCCTTTATGCCTTATAGGGGACATCCCTGGAGGGCTAGAGGCCAGAGAGGTTCAACCCATTCCAGACCATACTCAGGTAAGTCTTCCTTCTCTGGTTTCTTTCCATCCTCCAGTTGGCGGAAGGATCATTAATTTTTTCCAAAATTGGCAGTTGATATCTTCTAACCAATGGATCCTCAATACTGTTATGGGGAATCAGATAGAGTTTATGACCGAACCCATTCAGTCTCTCCTTCCTCACCCCATACGATTTTTCAAACAAGGCTCAATTCTGATAAATTCAGAAATAAAAGAATTATATGCAAGAAATGCAATTATGCAAGTTCCCATGAACACCACAGGTTTCATCAGCAACCTCTTTCTAGTAAAAAAAAAGAAAGACAGCGGTCACAAACCTGTTATCAATTTAAAGGGGTATTCCGGGCAAAACCTTTTTTTATATATATCAACTGGCTCCGGAAAGTTAAACAGATTTGGAAATTACTTCTATTAAAAAAAACTTAATCCTTCCAATAGTTATTAGCTTCTGAAGTTATCTGTCTAACTGCTCAATGATGATGTCACATCCCTGTGCATGATGGGAGAATATCCCCATAGGAACTGCACAGCTCCCGGGACATGAGTCATCAGAGAGCAGTTAGACAGAAAACAACAACTCAATTTCAGAAGCTAATAACTATTGGAAGGATTAAGATTTTTTAATATAAGTAATTTACAAATCTGTTTAACTTTCCGGAGCCAGTTGATATATAAAAAAATGTTTTGGCCTGGAATACCCCTTTAAGAATATTAAACAATTATGTTCATTACCGCCATTTTCAAGATGGAAGGCATTCACCTTCTAAGGGATCTCTTATTGAAAGAGGATTGGTTGATAAAAGTCGACCTCAAAGATGCCTATCTATCTGACCCTATTAATCACACCTCTCAACCTTATCTCCAATTCGTTTGGAATGAACAGAAATGGCAATGCACCTGCATACCTGCCGGTCTTTCATCAGCTCCATGGTGCTTCACAAAACCGATTAAACCGGTTATAGCCGCTCTTTGCTCTCGAGGAGTGCGCCTTATCATATACGTAGACAACAGCCTCATCATGGCATCTTCAAAGCGTCTAGCATATCTCCACATGAATTGGACTTCATCTCTTCTCTCAGACTTGGTTTTATAATAAACCAAGAGAAATCTATCCTCTTTCCCTCTCAGGAGATCGAATTTTGAGGATTCTTGAAAAACACTCAGACTACCTTACTGGGTCTTCCATTAAATAAATTAAAAACAATCAGGAAGGAGATATCATTACGTGCAATAGCTCGCATTGTGGGTCTCTTATCAGCTTCCATTCAAGAGATCTTCTCAGCTCCACTACACTACAGAGCTCTTCAGAGATCGAAAATCCAACATTTACCAGAAGGATTAGGGTATTCAGATGAAATACCGCTTTCATCGGAAGCCAGAGAGGAACTCATATGGTGGCTTCATCACATTCAGGAATGGAATGGAAAAGCAATTTTCAATTCCAATCCAGAGCTTATCCTGGAATCGGATGCGAATCTCATCGGTTGGGGAGCTTGATGTGGATCCCTTTCAACAGGGGGCAAATGGTCCTCCTCAGAATCTCATCTACACATCGATGGCCTGGAACTACTAGCAGGCTTCTTTGCTTTAAAAAGCTTTGCAAAAGAAACATCTCAGATATGTATTCTGATTCATATGGACAATATTCCAGCGGTCCAATATATAAATTAGGAGGGACACAATCGGAACTTCTTTCCAATATTGCCAAAGATCTTTGGCATTTTTGCATGGACAGGGAAATTACCCTGAAAGCAGAGTAGCTTCCAGGTCTTACCAATACTAAACTAGAGCTTATTTTCAAACTGTCTAACATGCTTGTACATGGCCCCACCAAATAGCATATAAATCTTACAGAAAACTGTGGAATAGTTACAGAAATAAAACTTAAATGGGCACTGTCAGATATGAAAACTTTGATATGTTGTAAAACATGCAAAACCAATAGGTTTTGCAATTGCTTTCATTAACCCCTTAACGACGCAGGACGTATATTTACGTCCTGCGCCAGCTCCCACGATATGAAGCGGGATCGCGCCGCGGCTAATACCGTGGCTAATACCACACATCGCCGATCGCGGCGATGTGCGGTATTAACCCTTTAGAAGCGGCAGTCAAAGCTGACCGCCGCTTCTAAAGCGAAAGTGACTCGGCTGCTCAGTGGGGCTGTTCGGGACCGCCGCAGTGAAATCGCGGCATCCCGAACAGCTTACAGGACACCGGGAGGGCCCTTACCTGCCTCCACGGTGTCCGATCGGCGTATGACTGCTCCGTTCCTGAGATCCAGGCAGGAGCAGTCAAGCGCCGATAACACTGATCACAGGCGTGTTAATACACGCCTGTGATCTGTGTAAAAGATCAGTGTGTGCAGTGTTATAGGTCCCATATAAAGGTCATTTAACCCCTTCCCTAATATAAGTTTGAATCACCCCCCTTTTCCCATAAAAAAAATAAAACAGTGCAAAAAAATATAAAAATAAACATATGTGGTATCGCCGCATGCGTAAATGTCCGAACTATAAAAATATATCATTAATTAAACTGCACGGTCAATGGCGTACGCGCAAAAAAATTCCAAAGTCATAAAAAGCGCATTTTTGGTCACTTTTTATACCATTAAAAAATGAATAAAAAGTGAGCAAAAAGTCAGATCAAAACAAAAATCATACCGATAAAAACTTCAGATCACGGCGCAAAAAATTAGTCCTCATACCGCCCTGTACGTGGAAAAATAAAAAAGTTATAGGGGTCAGAAGATGACATTTTTAAACGTATACATTTTCCTGCATGTAGTTATGATTTTTTCCAGAAGTGCAACAAAATCAAACCTATATAAGTAGGGTATCATTTTAACCATATGGACCTACAGAATAATGATAAGGTATAATTTTTACCTAAATATGCACTGCGTAGAAACGGAAGCCCCCAAAAGTTACAAAATGGCGTTTTTTCTTTGATTTTGTCGCACAATGATTTTTTTTTCCGTTTCGCCGTGCATTTTTGGGTAAAATGACTAATGTCACTGCAAAGTAGAATTGGCGACACAAAAAATAAGCCACAATATGGATTTTTAGGTGGAAAATTGAAAGGGTTATGATTTTTAAAAGGTAAGGAGGAAAAAACGAAAGTGCAAAAACTGAAAAACCCTGAGTCCTTAAGGGGTTAAAAATGTTTCAGTATTTCATTCTGAAAAAGCCAGTCAAAGAACTGCCCTTCCCCCCTGCCTCCTGGCATACATACCAGTCCTGCTATGTCCACTTGTCATCATCTACGTCATGGACCCACTTCATGATTGACAGGTCTGCAGGTCTAAAGTTGCTGCTTGTGGGCTCCTGTGGAGAGAAGGGGGGGGGGGAGGGGCAGAAGCACAGCTGTCATTACTGAGCAGACAGAAGACTGATTGGAGGATTTCTTTGTTTAAAAAGTAAGTGTCCCTGCATGTATATATGTGTGTGTGTGGATATATATGTATGTGTAAATATCTGTGAATATATGAAGTGAATGTGTGTGTGTTACAGGGGGACTACAATCATATGCTTCCAGCTTTTGCAAAACTACAACTCCCAGCATGCCTGCACAGCCAAATGATGTGTGGGCATGCTGGGAGTTGTGGTTTTGCAACAGGTGGGTAAATTCCCAAGATCACCAATAGATTGCTAGGATGATCTCCTAACTGATATAAACTTCAAGATACACACAAGGATTGTACCTTATTTCCAAAGTAAAACAAATAAATGAATAGACCTTTACAATTCTGTATTATACAATAAAATAACCAACAATTCTTAGTTGTAATTTACGATCATATATCCTTTCCCTGCCTTAGGGTACCTTCTAAAAATGAAATATAGTTGTTATTAATACTGCTATAAAGTAGGGTAACACTGCCAAACATACACTTAATCATGCCGTACCATAGGTCCTCATATATATCATGCGTGTCATCAATATGTATGAAGTTTGAAAAAACTGGGAGTATATTTTTCCATCCCACTCAGTGTGAGATGGAGTCAGATCAATCTCAGAATACACAAGGGTTAAGTTCTTCTTCGCAAGCAATAACATTTATAAATCAAAAATAACAAGTAAAGCACAAAGCCTCATTCAAGCCTACTGGGGCTATTGAGTTTAGTCTATAGATCCACTTACATTCAATCTGTAGTAAATTCTTGTCCCAATTCCCTCCATCTGGGTCCTTGGGTACGACCTGTATACTTGTGAATTTCACACTTTTGGGATCTCCACCATGTTTCTGATGTATATGTCTCCGAGAATCCTTCTGCATTTCCTGAATCTCCTTCTGGATCCTTTAGACAATCTTCATCCTCTGATCCTCTCACATCAACTTCCACTAGACGCATGGCTAATTTCAAATTACCATTGATTCAGAATTTTCATTATCAACTAGAAATATCCTTGCAGAAGCCTGGGCTCCGGGTACCAGAACTGCTTACCGGTCAGCCTGGAAACTTGGGGCTGATTGGTGTACTCAACAAAACCTGCATCCCCTACAGGCATCTAGTTCCCACATACTAAATTTCCTATCAGCATCTTTTGACGCTGGTAAAGCCTATCGGACCCTGAACCTATATCGTTTTGCTATTTGATTCTGTCATCAACCCATTGATTTGATTCCAATTGGTAAACATCCCCTTATCTGCAAACTTTTAAAAGGCATTAGTTTTAAATGTCCACCTTTACCCAAATATCAATCCACTTGGGACGTTAATCTTCTTCTAGATCTATTTATCTCTTGGGAAGACAATGATTCCTTATCTTTGAAACTTCTCTCTTTCAAGTTAACCACTCTTCTTTGTTTTATCTCTATCAAATGGATTTCTGATGTCAATGCCTTAGACATCACTCGTAGACATTATTCTCCTCAAGGAGTTAATTTTAATGTTCACATATACGTACAAAGCTAATTTACAAAATGTCCTTCCTTTCCCCATCAAGAAAAGTTGTGTGTGGTTCGTTGCCTTAACCCCTTAAGGACACATGACGTACTGGAACGTCATGTGTCCACTCCCGATCTATAACGCGGGGCCACGGCGTGGCCCCGCGTCATAGCGGTTCGGGCCCGGCCTCTAACAACGGCCGGGACCCGTGGCTAATAGCGCGCGGCATTGATCGCTGTGCCGCGCGCTATTAACCATTTAGACGCGGCGTTCAAAGTTGAACGCCGCGTCTAAAGTGAAACCGAAAGCATGCCGGCTAGCTCAGTGGGCTGTTCGGGATAGCCGCAGTGAAATCGCGGCATCCCGAACAGCTGACAGGACAGCGGGAGGGCCCCTACCTGCCTCCTCGCTGTCCGATCGCCGAATGACTGCTCAGTGCCTGAGATCCAGGCATGAGCAGTCATGCGGCAGAATCATCGATCACTGGTTTCTTATGAGAAACCAGTGATCAATGTAAAAGATCAGTGTGTGCAGTGTTATAGGTCCCTATGGGACCTATAACACTGCAAAAAAAAAGTGCAAAAAAAAAGTGAATAAACATCATTTAACCCCTTCCCTATTAAAAGTTTGAATCACCCCCCTTTTCCCATAAAAGAAAAAACACAGTGTAAATAAAAATAAAAATAAACATAAATGGTATCGCCGCGTGCGGAAATGTCCGAATTATAAAAATATATCATTAATTAAACCGCACGGTCAATGGCGTGCACGCAAAAAAATTCCAAAGTCCAAAATAGTGCATTTTTGGTCACTTTCTATATCATGAAAAAATGAATAAAAAGCGATCAATAAGTCCTATCAATGCAAAAATGATACCGTTAAAAACTTCAGATCACGGCGCAAAAAATGAGCCCTCATACCGCCCCATACACGGAAAAATAAAAAAGTTATAGGGGTCAGAAGATGACAATTTTAAACGTATACATTTTTCTGCATGAAGTTATGATTTTTTCCAGAAGTGCGACAAATTCAAACCTGTATAAGTAGGGTATCATTTTAATCGTATGGACCTACAGAATACATATGAGGTGTCATTTTTACCGAAAAATGTACTACGTAGAAACGGAAGCCCCCAAAAGTTACAAAATGGCGTTTTTTTTTTCAATTTTGTCTCACAATGATTTTTTTTCCCGTTTCACCGTAGATTTTTGGGCACAATGACTGACGTCATTACAAAGTAGAATTGGTGGTGCAAAAAATAAGCCATCATATGGATTTTTAGGTGCAAAATTGAAAGAGTTATGATTTTTTAAAGGCAAGGAGCAAAAAACGAAAATGCAAAAACGGAAAAACCCCCGGTCCTTAAGGGGTTAAAGCTTACGAATCAAAAATTCAATCTATTTGTCATTCATTTCAGTCTAAACTCCTTATTTCATACTGTAAACCCCACCTTCCTGTATCTTCAGCTACTCTTGCCAGATGGGTTAGACAAGTAATGTCTCTTGCTAATATTGATGTTTCTGTATTCGGTGCCCATTCCACTAGAGGTGCTGTTTCTACTAAGCTTATCCAATCAGGAGGCTCTCTCTCAGATCTACTTAAAGCAGCAAACTGGTCTTCAGAATCCACCTTTAAGACCTTCTACTTTAACCTCAACATCATGTATCTATAAATTTATGTTAATTAATGTATTATAGTATTAAATATATTACTATTACTAATATGTAGCTTTAAACATGCATAATGCGTATGTCTCCTGTCTTGATATAAAATTGGAGATTTTCCTACCCTAGGTCACGGAAAATATAGATTTTATGAAATACAGGAGACGAGCATTATCCCTCCTTATTTCCCATCCCTATATTGCTATTACTACATATTTATATTTTCTTTCAGCTTATTGACATGCTTCCGGAGTGGCTTCATCTTCATCGCATACTTCATCTATAACCAATATCTTATGGAATCCCTATATACAGGATCTTCTGGCATCTTCCTTCAACGTTGTTCCAGTTCTTCATTCACTTACCTGAATTCATGATTCATTCTCTCTTTCCTGTTGGATGCATGACGAATGTCTCTACAATCAACAATTGCTGTTTTGGACTCTAGTTTTATGCTAATGTTATGTTAATACTATTTGGTTTTTCCTTCCTATTCACATCAAAGAAAGAGGGAAATATATGTGTTGCAGTGCCTTATATAAACTAGGGTGCTTTCTCATTGGTTACCTTTCTATAGGTAGCATCCTTGGCGTCACACCTGTACCTGCAAAGTTTTTTCATATTTATTGTAAAAACGTTTTGTTTTGCTGCTATACATTCTGCAGTAAAGAAAGAATAGCATAATGCTCGTTTCCTGTCTTTCATAAAATCTATATTTTCCATCACCAAGGGTAGGACAATCTACAATTAACTTGTAATGTATGATCTTAGATGCACATTAAAAAAATTTACATTGATGAGAACATTGGGGGACATTTATCATTGCATTTAGAGCCTTTTTTTTTTTTGCTAACTCTGAGCACTTGTTTTGCGACTTTTGTGGGTAGACATAAAGTTGCAAACAGCCTTATCTAAGCTCCTTTCAGCTTTCACTTTGCAGTGGTCGGAAATTTATGAACTACGAATGTCGCACATAGGCAAAAAAAAAAAGTTGCAAACCTTTCAAAATGTCAAAAAAGTCAAAGCCAGGTCTGACCTGGATTACAAAACATACTTTCGTTAGCACTTTTAACAAGTCGTAAAAAAAAGTCTTTATTTTGAATTTGTGTTTTGCTTATGTGCTCCAAGCTTAAAACCCCCTGTGTTAGTATGATAAATATGTAGCACATAAGCAAAACTAAAGCAAAAAAAAGAAAAAAAAAAAAGACTTTAAAACTCTCTTACCAAAGACAACAATGATAAATAAATGTCCCCATTGTCTTTTGTAATTCTAGGAATATAAATAACACAAATCGGTCAATACAATTAAGATAAACATATATATACATATATATATATATATATATATATATATATATGTGTGTGTGTTTATATAACTTACCGTATTTTTCGCCGTATAAGACGCACTTTTTCTTCCCCAAAACTGGGGGGGAAAAGCTGGTGCATCTTATACGGCGAATACACGCCTATCCCGGCGGTCCCTGCGGCCATCAACAGCCGGGACCGCGGCTAATACAGGACATCACCGATCGCGGTGATGCCCTGTATTAACCCTTCAGATGCGGCGATCAAAGCTGACCGCCGCGTCTGAAGGGAAAGTGACACTAACCCGGCTGCTCAGTCGGGCTGTTTCACCGCGGCGGTCCCGAACAGCTTACAGGACCTTACCTGCCTCCTCGGTGTCTGCTCCGTACCGGGATCCCCTGCTTGGCCGGCGCTCTCCTTCGACGTCATCACGTCGTCACGCACGCTGTCCCGTCATCCAATAGGAGTGGCGTGCGTAGCGATGTGATGACGCCGACGGAGAGCTTGGATCCCGGGGAAGAAGACGTCCGGAGAGTCGGGGACACCACGGGGACGTGGCGACAGTGATGGAGCGACATCCAGGGAAGCGGTGACGGGTCCGGAGTGGCGGGAATACGTGAGTATAACCTCCTATCCAGTGGTCTTCAACCTGCGGACCTCCAAATGTTGCAGAACTACAACTCCCAGCATGCCCGGACAGCCAACGGCTGTCCGGACATCCTGGGAGTTGTAGTTTTGCAACATCTGGAGGTCCGCAGGTTGAAGACCACTGTTAAGTTCAGAATCTTTATTTTTTTAGATTTTGCACCTATAAATTGGGTGCGTCTTATGTGCCGGTGCGTCCTATAGGGCGAAAAATACGGTAATAACTGGCTATAAAATTAGCACAATAATTGTGCCCCACCAGGAGCTTCATGACCTAGGTTTCCATGACCAAGCAGGTGCATGTAAGCCAGGGGCGAATGCAGAGTCTAGTCTCGGGAGGGGCACAATCAGAGTATCATGCGGTGGTCGACCTGCCCCCTCCCACATTAGGTTGGCAGCATAGTTTCCCCCACATTAGGTTGGCAGTATGTTCCGCCACATTAGGTTGGCAGTATGGCTGTTCCGACCCCCGCAGGAAGCCACAGACGAAACACCATCTCCGTGGATCTCTATGGGATACATGGAGGGGCGTGTTGGCCACCGCTCCATGCGGGGGTCGGCACGCCCCCTTCTAGCTGTGGGGCCCTGTTCAGGAGATCGCCGGAGGTCCCATCGGTCGGTCAACCCGCGATCCAAGGGATAGGGGATAAGTTATCTTTCAATACACTATTCTTTTAAAGCCCAATAGACTTCTATGGGATTCCGCACTCCTATTCACACTTCTTAATTTCTGCATGCAGATTCCGCACTGCTTCCACACCAATTCTGCACAAAATCTGCATAAGCCAGAAACCAACCAAATTAATGCGAAAGCGGCATTGGTGCGGATGTGCCGAAATTTCTTCCGTGTGAATAGACCCTTACATCATCAAGCACAATGCCAAGTGTTGGATGGAGTGGTGTAAAGCACACCACATCTGGACTCTGGAGCAGAGGACATATGTTCTGCATGTCACAAATCATGCTTCTAAGTTTGGTGAAGGAGGAATGATAATGTGCGCTAGGTTTTCCTTAAATTTTTTTTTTGGCTTTCAGTCCATTTCTGTCCCAGCATAACTGTGCACCAAGGCACAAAAAAAGGTTCATGAAAGCATGGTTAGGTCAGCAGGTGTGGAAGAAGTTAACTGGCCTACATAGAGCCTTCGCCTTTACCCAGTGGCTTTGCGACCCGGGTTTGGGGGGTGCGGCCCGCACCGGGTGACACCAACCTAATGGGGTGACACCAAGACGCTCCGCAGCGCCCCCCAGCTACACCGACACCCCCCCGTCTGTACCCGACTGGCAGCACCCCCCAAACCCCCCCCCCCCACCTGCGCTGTGCGCCCGTCCGACAGCACCCCCCCCGCATTCACCTGCGCTGTGCGCCCGTCAGCACTAGCCCGCCCCCCCGCCCTTCATCGCCGCTGTGCGCTCATCTGTCAGCTGCCCCCCCGGCCTTCATCGCCGCTGTGCGCCCGTCCGTCAGCACCACCGCATGGGACGTCAGTGACGTCACTCGCAGTGCGCCAGGAGAGAAGGAGCGCTGCGCTGGATGGGTGAGTGTGTGTGTCAGTCTTTCTGTCTGTCGCTATCTCTGTCTGTGTGTGACTGTCTGTGTGTGACTCTGTGTATGTGTGTGTGTGTGTGAGACTCTGTGTGTGTGTATGTATGTGACTGTGTGACTCTGTGTGTGTGTGACTCTGTGTGTGTGTGTATGTGACTGTGTGTGTGTGTTGCAGGGGGACCCAGGAGCGCTACACCCCTGCCCACAATCATTTCTTGTATTGGAATTATGTAGGAGGCCTTCTGGTGTGCCAAGTATGCCTTATTTTCTCTGTGTGTGTGTGACTCTGTGTGTGTGACTGTGACTCTGTGTGTGTGTCTGTCTGTGAGTGTGTGTCTCTCTGACTGTGTGTGTGTTTGTGTGTGTCTCTCTGTGTTGTATGTGTTTTTTTTTTTTTTTTTTGGGGGGGGGGGGGTTAAACAGCGATCTAATGTGGGGAGACTTTGACCCATCGTGGGGAACCTGCAGCCTAATGTGGGGTAACTACTACCAAATGTGCGGAATCTATGCTACCTAATGTGGGGATTCTATGCTACCTAATGTGGGGAGTATATGCTACCTAATGTGGGGAAACTGCTACCTAATGTGGGGAATCTGTGCTACCAAATGTGGGGAGTCTATGCTACCTAATGTGGGGAATCTGTGCTATGGAATGTGGGGAATCTATGCTACCTAATGTGGGGAAACTGCTACCTAATGTGGGGAATCTGTGCTACCTAATGTGGGGAAATTGCTACCTAATGTGGGGGAACACGTACCAAATGTGGGGAATCTATGCTGCCTAATGTGGGGAAAATATGCTACCTAATGTGGGGGAACTGCTGCCTACCTAAAGTGGGGGAACTGCTGCCTACCTAATGCTCCCCCCTGGCAGTAGCACCCTCATCACCCACCAGCAACACCCCCCCCCCCAGCAGTAGCACCTCCATCAGCAAATCCTGATGGTGGATGATGGCGGTGCTCCTGCCAGGAGGATGATCCTGCAGATGGATGATGGGGGTGATACTGCCAGGGGGGATGGCCAGTTGCACCCTCATCATCCTCCAGCAACACCCCCCAGTAGTAGCACCCCCATCATCCCCTAGCAACACCACCAAAAAACCCCTCCCGTGGTAATAGCATCAGCTAACGGATGTTGAGGGGTGTTACAGCGGTTGTGGTATTATATTCAGAGGGTGCACTGTATGGCAACGTTAAATTCAGAGGGCGCAGTTTGTGGTAGTATTATATTCAGAGGGTACAGTGGGTGGTAGTATTATATTCAGGGGTACAGTGTGTGGCGGTATTATATTCAGGGGTACAGTATGTGGTAGATTTATATTCAGAGGGTACAGTATGTGATGGTATTATATTCAGAATGTACAGTGTGTGGTAATATTATATTCAGATGGTACAGTGTGTGGCGGTATTATATTCAAGGGTACAGTATGTGGCATATTTATATTCAGAGTGTACATTATGTGTTGGTATTATATTCAGAATGTACAGTGTGTGGTATTATTATATTCAGAGTGTACAGTATGTGTTGGTATTATATTCAGAGGGTACAGTGTGTGGCGGTATTACATTCAGGGGTACAGTATGTGGCAGATTTATATTCAGAGTGTACAGTATGTGTTGGTATTATATTCTGAGTGTACAGTATGTGTTGGTATTATATTCAGAGGGTACAGTGTGTGGCGGTATTACATTCAGGGGTACAGTATGTGGCAGATTTATATTCAGAGTGTACAGTATGTGTTGGTATTATATTCAGAATGTACAGTGTGTGGTATTATTATATTCAGTGGGTATGGTGTATGGAAGGTTTATAATCAAAGAGTATAGTGTATAGTAGTATTATATTCAGAGGGCGCAGTGGGTGGTAGTATTATATTCAGAGGGTAGAGTATGTGGTAGTATTATATTCAGTGGGTACAGTGTGTGGCGGTATTATATTCAGGGGTACAGTATGTGGCAGATTTATATTCAGAGGTACAGTACGTGGCAGATTTATATTCAGAGGGTACAGTATGTGGCAGATTTATGTTCAGAGGGCACAGTGTGTGGTAGTATTATATTCAGAGGGCGCAGTGGGTGGTAGTATTATATTCAGAGGGTATAGTATGTGGTAGTATTATATTCAGAGGGTACAGTGTGTGGCGGTATTATATTCAGGGGTACAGTATGTGGCAGATTTATATTCAGAGTGTACAGTATGTGTTGGTATTATATTCAGAATGTACAGTGTGTGGTAGTATTATATTCAGTGGGTATGGTGTATGGAAGGTTTATAATCAAAGAGTATAGTGTATAGTAGTATTATATTTAGAGGATACAGTGTCTGGCAGGTTTATAATAATACTTGTTTTCATATAGAGGATGAGAATGCGCTGACATAGTGAGGAGACGTCTGGGCGTCACATTCTGCAGAGAGAAGTTTTAGCTGGACCAGGCGGTATGTCCCATCTGAATTAGATAAGGGAAGACTATAGAGAAGACGTCACCTGTAGTCACTGATATCATTGTACATTCTCCTCTCTGTGTCCTATCAGAGCTGTAGTCACTTGTAAGTTCTACAGTTATGGTGAGTGAAATTACAACTCCCAGCATAACCTCACCACTACTCAAAGGGGTACTCTACTGGAAAACATTTTTTTTTTATCAATTGGTGCTACAAAGTTGAACAGATTTGTAAATTACTTCTATTTAAAAATCTTAATCCTTCCAGTACTTATTAGCTGCTGTATAAGTGATTCACAGGAAGTTCTTTTCTTTTTTAATTTATTTTCTGTCTGACCACAGGGCTCTGTGCTGACACCTTTGTCCATGTCAAGAACTGTCCATAGTAGGAGCAAATCCCAATAGCAAACCTATCCTGCTCTGGACAGTTCCTGACATGGACAGAGGTGTCAGCAAATAGCACTGTAGTCAGACTGGAAAGAACTACACAACTTCCTGTGGAGCATACAGCAGCTGATAAGTACTGTAAGGATTAAGATTTTAAATAGAAGTAATTTAAAATTCTGTTTAACTTTCTGGCACCAGTTAATATAAAAGTAAATGTTTTCCAGTGGAGTACCCCTTTAAGTAATTCTGGGAGCTGTATATTTAAATGGTGAAAACTTCTTTAACACTTTCCTATTCTGTGGCAACTGGTATATCTGATTATTATACTGGAATTTCTCACAATGCGCTACAACAGTGGTGTCTGTCACAACAGGCTAAAAACTTACTGAGGGGGGGGGGGGGGGAGGTATGGGGTGACACCATTTTCTACCGCACCGGGTGACACCAACCCTAGCAACACCACTCCCTTTACCCCATCCAACACATTTGGGAGGAACTAGAATGGAAATTGCAAGCCAGGTAGTTTTGGGCAACATCAGTGTATGACCTTACATGTCCTCTTCTGGATGAATGGCAAAACTTCCCACAGCCAATGGGTTGCTAAGAACCTAACAAAGGCCCCCAGGTCTGCCAGTAGCAAAAGGCAGATTAGGCGATGCCAAATGCATTATTAAAAGTCAAACACTAAAATTATTATTATTTTGGCACCCCAAAATGGTGTCAAAAACAGATACAACCTTCCCCAAAAAACACAAGCCCTTATTTGGCTACATTGATGGAAAAGAAAAAGTTATTGTTTTTGAAATTTGACCACACAAAACATCTTCTATTCAGCACATATATTAAAATAAAAAGCAAGTAAAAATATATATGTATAAAGCTGATATGTCTGTAACTGTACAACCCATAAAACTAAAATATTAATTATATTGTACTTTTGCAATACATAAAAGAACTGGAAAAAAAGTTATGGTTCTGGAATTGATTAAACAAACGCTTGATATTGAAGAACCAAAAATGGCCACTTGTTAAGGGATTAAACACAGATTTTTTGTTTGTAATGATTCTTTAGGGAGAATCCTTTCTTTTCCTAAGATAGTGTCACGTAGGGCATGGAATAGTGCCTCCCTGAGCTCACCCACAACCCCTTTTCCTGCCTTCTTGGGTATCCATCCAAAAAAGCAAATCCACGCCTTGTTGACTGTACCTGAGCTAAATTAAACAAGTCGAAACAATAAACAGTACTGTATAAAGGTCAAGGAAACCAAGTAGGGATACAAAAGGTTACAAGCAAAAACTAAATTCAAAAGACAGAGAATGCACAAACAAACATTATAGAGTACATGTAATGATCTTATTAAATTTTATAATCCTCCCAGTTCACTGCCCTCATCATGATAAACCACTCCCTGACTTTTTTTAAATTATTTTTTAGCTTTCTACCTTGATATTTCTCTGTATTTTCTGCTCAGTCTCAGTCAGATTCACAGACTGGGAAGGTGCGTTCCCCAGCAGGCGTGACATCATCTGAAGCCACACAGGGGGGACCTCCTCCCTCACTCTGCTACACACAGCCCAGAGCAGTTCAGTGTGTGGTGAGCTGTGATTGGCTAAGGCTGCACCCCCCTCAGCACTCCAGACTGCATTTCCTGATTTTTGACTTCTGCCAGACCAACAGAAGTCCAAGGTCTTTGCAAGAGATAGGGGGAAATGTGCTCTGGACAAGTAGGGAGACACCTAGTGGCAGTTTTTTTAAACACAAAATATGGAAAACATTTTTTTAAACAACGTACATTGGAAATATTTTTTATTTACCACAGAGAGTGCAATAGCAAAAATTAGTTTTAATGGCAGTGCCCATTTAAATCAAAGTCAATAGGCCGGGTCTTTACCAGAGAGAGAAATGCAATACCGATACAGAAGACAGGAGAATGGTTAAGAGACAATAGCCAAGGGCCAAATACAGTATACACAGGATAGCAAAGCAGGAGCAAGACAAGTGCAAGTACTGATAGAGACAAACAAAAGTGAGCAATGAATGGCAGGATGGCTGGGCCCCATTCTGAAGATCACGGGGGGTCCCAGCGACAACCCCTTTATGTAATGTGTGGCAAGTGGGAGGATTCACAATCAATATGTCAATACTGTGGCACTCCAATGAGGATAAACAAATACAAAGTCAAATGTAGCAACATAAAGTAACTTGTGCTCTAGAACTCTTCTCCAGACTACACATAGGAAGAAGACCAGTGAAAATGATAGCAGATCTAAAATGCAACGTTTTGGTCACATAGGACCATTATTAAGCCACTTCTGAAGTGAGAAAAAGGGGCATGAAATACGGATCACAGCCTGGAGAGAGTCTTCATAACCCCCCTACCACCACCTAAACGCACATGTATAAATCCGTTCTAGCCACAGCGCCCTGCCCCAGCTGGTGACTTCTTGATGTTGTGGATGTGGAGATCCGGTAATATAACTCATCGTGTGTGGCCTCTACATGTGCTGGAGACCAACTTGTGCCTATTACAATCTGCAAGCATATATTATTATAATTATAATGCTCTAATAATTATAAATACACTCTAATTATAAATACACCCCTCCATCTTATTCCTGAGGGGGATTTTTAGAAAAAAAAAAAAAAACACAGCGTGAAGACTGATCATTACACAGTCATTCCTCTTCGCCGCTTTGCTCTGACCGAACCTCACATTGGCATCTGATCAAACAACATGTAGAAGAAGGAAGGATGTTTAGTTCATCTGCTGCCGGATTACAGATCTCATATTCTCTTGGCATTTTCTGACTCATTATCATTATGTGCCAAGAAGTCCTACAGAAAGTCAGGAGACTAGGCCTCTCGTGTCCTATTGACTGCCATCGGTCTCATTGTATAGGAATTGTACATTATCTAGCCAGTGCCACTATTGTATTCAAGGTATAACGGATGTGTCTTTTCCTTTAAAAGGGGTACTCTGGTGAAAACCTTTTTTCTTTTAAATCAATTGGTTGCAGAAAGTTAAACATATTTGTAAATTACTTCTATTAAAAAATCTTAATCCTTCCAGTACTTATTAGCTGCTGAATGCTACAGAGGAGATTCCTTTCTTTTTGTAACACTGATGATGTCACGAGCATAGTGCTCTCTACTGAAATCTCTGTCCATTTTAGCAACCGTGTATAGCAGATGTATGCTAAGGGCAGCATGGTGGCTCAGTGGTTAGCACTGCTGCCTTGCAGTGCTGGGGACTTGGGTTCAAATCCCACTAAGGACAACAATAAATAAAGCATTATTATTATAATAACGTCAGCATAGAGAACTGTGCTTGTGATGTCATCAGAGAGCATTCCAAAAAGAAAAGAATTTCCTCTGTAGTATTCAGCAGCTAATAAGTACAGGAAGGATTAAGATTTTTTAATAGAAGTCATTTACAAATATGTTTAACTTTCTGCCACCAATTGATTTAAAAGAAAAAAATTTTTCACCGGAGTACCCCTTTAACCCCTTCAGGACCAAGCCCATTTTGGCCTTTAGGACCGGAGCGTTTTTTGCACATCTGACCACTGTCACTTTAAACATTAATAACTCTGGAATGCTTTTAGTTATCATTCTGAGATCACTGCTTGTAAGGAAAGCTTTCTGCTTGTAAGGAAAATGGATATTACGAATACATTTTTTTTTTGGTTCACATATACAATATGTCTACTTTATGTTTGCACCATAAAATTGATGTGTTTTTACTTTTGGAAGACACCAGAGGGCTTTAAAGTTCAGCAGCAATTTTCCGATTTTTCACAAAATTTTCAAACTTGGTATTTTTCAGGGACCAGTTCAGGTTTGAAGTGGATTTGAAGGGTCTTCATATTAGAAATACCCCATAAATGACCCCATTATAAAAACTACACCCCCCAAAGTATTCAAAATGACATTCAGTCAGCGTTTTAACCCTTTAGGTGTTTCACACGAATAGCAGCAAAGTGAAGGAGAAAATTCACAATCTTAATTTTTTACATTCACATGTTCTTGTAGACCCAATTTTTGAATTTTTACAAGGGGTAAAAGGAGACAATTTTTACTTGTATTTGTAGCCCAATTTCTCTCAGGTAAGCACATACCTCATATGTCTATGTAAAGTGTTCGGCGGGCGCAGTAGAGGGCTCAGAATGGAAGGAGCGACAAGGGGATTTTGGAGAGTACGTTTTTCTGAAATGGTTTTTTGGGGGCATGTTGCATTTAGGAAGCCCTTATGGTGCAAGAACAGCAAAAAAAAAAAACACATGGCATACCATTTTGGAAACTAGACCCCTCGGGGAATGTAACATGGGATAAAGTGAGCCTTTATACCCCACATGTGTTTTAAGACTTTTGCAAATGTAAAAAAAAATAATAATTTTTACCTAAAATGCTTGTTTTCCCAAAAATGTAACATTTTTAAAAAGGGTAAAAGCTGAAAATACCCCCCAAAATGTGTAACACAATTTCTCCCGAGTACTGCGATACCCCATATGTGACCCTAAACTGTTGCCTTGAAATACGACAGGGCTCCAAAGTGAGAGCGCCATGCGCATTTGAGGCCTAAATTAGGGACTTGCATAGGGGTGGACATAGGGGAATTCTACGCCAGTGATTCCCAAACAGGGTGCCTCCAGCTGTTGCAAAACTCTCAGCATGCCTGGACAGTCAACTGCTGTCCGACAATACTGGGAGTTGTTGTTTTGCAACAGCTAGAGGCTCCTTTTTGGAAACAGTGGAGTACCAGACTTTTTTCATTTTTATTGGGGAGGGGAGGGGGGCTGTGTAGGGGTATGTGTATATGTAGTGTTTTTTACTTTTTATTTTATTTTTTGATAGTGTAGTGTAGTGTTTTTAGGGTACAGTCACACGGGCGGGGGTTCACAGTAGTTTCTCGCTGGCAGTTTGAGCTGCGACAGAAAATTTGCCGCAGCTCACACTTGGAGCCAGATACTTGCTGTAAACCTCCGCCCATGTGAGTGTACCCTGTACATTCACATTGGGGGGGGGGGGGGGGGGGGGACATCCAGCTGTTGCAAAACTACAACTCCCAGCATGCGCTGACAGACTGTACATGCTGAGAGTTTTAGTTTTGCAACAGCTGTAGGCCCACTGGTTATGTATCACTGAGTTTGTGACCTAACTCAGTGTTTCACAACCAGTGTGCCTCCAGCTGTTGCAAAACTACAACTCCCAGCATGTACGGTGCATGGTGTACATTGACTGCTGAGAGTTGGAGTTTGCAACAGCTGGAGGCACATCGGTCGTGAAACACTGAGTTTGGTAAAAAAAAAAAAAACTCTAAGTTTCACAACCAGTGTGCCTTCAGCTGTTGCAAAACGACAACTCTCAGCAGTCACCGACAGCCAACGGGCATGCTGGGAGTTGTAGTTATGCAACCAGCAGATGCACCACTACAACTCCCAGCATGCACTTTAGCTGTTTGTGCAAGCTGGGAGTTGTAGTTATACAACAGCTGAAGGTACATTTTCCTTAGAAAAAATGTGCCTCCAGCTGTTGCAAAACCATAAGTCCCAGCATGCCCATAAGGGAATGCTGGGAGTTGTGGTGGTCTGCCTCCTGCTGTTGCATAACTATAGCTCCCAGCATGCCCTTTTTGCAGCAGGCTGTCACTCACATCCAACGATCCACGCCGGAAAGTCAGTCCCTCGTCGTCGTCGCCGCTCCTCCTGGGGCCCCGATCCCAACATTGACGCCGGGGATCGGGGTCCCCAGCACCCGAGGTGCACGTCCCGCACCCGCTCGCGTCCTCCGGAAGAGGGGCGGAGCGTGTTGCGGGAGTGACACCCGCAGCAGGCGCCCTGATTGGTCGGACGGTAATCCGGCCGACGAATCAGGGCAATCGTGAGGTGGCACCAGTGCCACCTCACCCCTGCAGGCTCTGGCTGTTCGGGGCCGTCAGTGACGGCCCCGAACAGCCAGTAATTCCGGGTGACCGGGTCACTGGAGACCCGATTGACCCGGAATCAATTCACAACCTGGAACAATTCACCCGGAACAATTCAGTCCAGTGATCTGCGGCGATCGCCGACATGGGGGGGCATAATGACCCCCCTGGGTAATATGCCGAGATGCCTGCTGAACGATTTCAGCAGGCATCCGGCTCCGGTCCCCAACCGGCTAGCGGTGGGGACCGGAATTCCCACGGGCGTATGGATACGCCCTTGGTCCTTAAGGACTCGGAATGCAGGGCGTATCCATACGCCCTATGTCCTGAAGAGGTTAAACACCAGCTGTAGCAGTGTTTCCTAAGCAGTGTGCCTCCAGCTGTTGCAAAACTACAACTCCCATCAGGCCCTGTCCGGGCATGCTGGGAGTTGTAGTTTTGCAACAGCTGGAGGTGTACTGGTTGAAAACACTGTTATAGTAGTCAATGAATATTGAATAATGCAATTGTCTCTTCTGATAACATTTACCTTTTCCAGGTAGTAAACTGAGGTGTAAAATAATAAGGCTAGGTTCACATCAGCACTTCCGTCCCATTCAGGGTCCGTTCGGCTTTTTTTTTTTTCCTGAGCAGAATGGCCCTGAAACAGGGTAACTGCCGGGTCTCGACAGACCCCCTTCACTTGAATGGGGTCCATCGGGGATCCGGTAGTTTACCGGAGAAAAAAAAATACATGCACTATTTTTTTTGTTCTCTACTAAACTTCGGTCGTTCTGCCGGAATTGTCAACTGAACTCCGAAGAGTAGATATAAAGTGGTTCGTGTATCAAGTGTCTTGCAGTAGAGATTGTGGGTCTAATCATTGGCTGTTCCCATTTTTAAGAAACTAAATAAAATGGGTCACATGTGAATAGGGGCTTAAAAGATTGCTGTGAAATATATAAAATGTGTATCATCCATTTACACTGCTCATGAATACTCTACAAATGAATTTAAAGATAAAAGAGATATGGTCTTTTGTTTTAGACCCTCACCTATTAGGTATAGAGGAGAGCAGCTGCAAAGAGCATTTCTCAATTTAAGGAACCCAGCATGTCTGTGTATTATAGACTTGATTCCTGTGGGCATCAGGCTATTCTTAATTTCCCATGGGGACACTCTAAAGTAATTGAACACTTCCTGCCAGGCCTTCTCTGGAGATTAACCCCTTCCTGAACCCTGTCCCCTCCCACCTCCCAATTCTAATTTGTAGCTTAAAGGACAACTGTAGTGCAAGACTTTTATACATTGCTGTGCCCGGGCTGCAAAAATAAACAAAATAAACTTTAACATACCTTCCTACGTGCCCCCGTCGGTCCGGTACCGGCCTCACCGCCCAGCGGTGCGAACCTCATTCAACTTCCTGGGGACGGAGACGTCACAGAGCCGTCGGTGTATCACCTGCCACAGCGATGTCCCGCCCCGGCCGGTGATAGGCTGAGCGGTTGACGTCTCTGTGATATCTTCGTTCCCAGGAAGTTGAATGAAGTTTGCACCGCTGGACCGTGAGGCCGGTACCGGACCGACGGGGGCACGTAGGAAGGTATGTTAAAGTTAATTTTGTTTATTTTTTCAGCCTGGGCACAGCAATATATAAAGAACCATAACTTTTATATTTTAACCCTCATTTTCAAGGTTCATTCTGCGCTAAAACTGACGTGTTAATTTTATTCTATGGGTCTGAATAATTCTAACAATACCAAACTTGCATTATTTTAGTTTTGTTTTATGATAATATATATTATATCTATATATATATATATATATATATATATATATATATATATATATACTGGTATATATATATATATATATATATATATATATATAAAATATAAGTATTTATTATATATTTATACTTATTTGTTTTTTCAAATTATATATATATATATATATATCGATATATATATATATATATATATATATATATATATATATATATACACATACAGTACAGACCAAAAGTTTGGACACACTGTTACGCCGAGCGCTCCGGGTCCCTGCTCCTCCCCGGAGCGCTCGCGGTGTTCCCCTCTCTGCAGCGCCCTGGTCAGACCCGCTGATCAGGAGCGCTGCACTGACACTGCCGGCGGGGATGCGATTCGCATAGCGGGACGCGCCCGCTCGCGAATCGCGTCCCAAGCTACTTACCTGTCCCGGTCTCCGGCCGTCACGTCCTGGCGCGCGCGGCTCCGCTCCTTAGGGCGCGCGCGCGCCAGCTCTCTGAGATTTAAAGGGCCAGTGCACCAATGATTGGTGCCTGGCCCAATCAGTCTAATTAGCTTACATCTGCTCCACGTCCATATAGCCTCACTTCCCCTTCCCTGATCTTGTTGCCCTTGTGTCTAGAGAAAGTGTTTACTGTGTTTGCCATACCAGTGTTCCGGACCTCTTGCTATCACCATTGACTACGAACCTTGCCGCCTGCCCTGACCTTCTGCTACGTCTGACCTCGCCTCTGTCTAGTCCTTCTGTCCTACGCCTTCTCAGCAGTCAGCGAGGTTGAGCCGTTGCCGGTGGATACGACCTGGTTGCTACCGCCGCAGCAAGTCCATCCCGCTTTGCGGCGGGCTCTGGTGAATACCAGTAGCAACCTAGAACCGGTCCACCAGTACGGTCCACGCCAATCCCTCGCCGACACAGAGGATCCACATACAGCCTGCCGAATCGTAACACACACCTTCTCATTCAAAGTTTTCTTTATTTTCATGACTATGAAAATTGTAGATTCACACTGAAGGCATCAAAATTATGAATTAACACATGTGGAATTGTACACATATTCTACGTTCTAGCCACCTTTTGCTTTGATTACTGCTTTGCACACTCTTGGCATTCTCTTGATGATCTTCATGAGGTAGTCACCTGAAATGGTCTGCCAACAGTCTTGAAGGAGTTCCCAGAGGTGCTTAGCACTTGTTGGCCCTTTTTGCCTTCACTCTGCGGTCCAGCTCACCCCAAACCATCTCGATTGGGTTCAGGTCCGGTGACTGTGGAGGCCAGGTCATCTGGCGCAGCACCCCATCACTCTCCTTCTTGGTCAAATAGCCCTTACACAGCCTGGAGGTGTGTTTGGGGTCATTGTCCTGTTGAAAAATAAATGATGGTCCAACTAAATGCAAACCGGATGGAATAGCATGCCGCTGCAAGATGCTGTGGTAGCCATGCTGGTTCAGTATGACTTCAATTTTGAATAAATCCCCAACAGTGTCACGAGCAAAGCACCCCCACACCATCACACCTCCTCCTCCACACCAGCACACCTGAAAACCATTTCAGGTGACTACCTCTTGAAGCTCAACAAGAGAATGCCAAGAGTGTGCAAAGCAGTAATCAAAGCAAAAGATGGCTACTTTGAAGAACCTAGAATATTACATATTTTCTGTTGTTTCAAACTTCTTTGTTATGTATATAATTCCACATGTGTTAATTCATAGTTTTAAGATTCAATGTGAATCTACAATTTTCATAGTCATGAAAATAAAGAAAACTCTGAATGAGGTGTGTCCAAACTTTTGGTCTGTACTGTATATGTATAAAACTTGAAAAAATAACATTAAAAAAATCTGTTCGCTGCCATTTTCTGACCACAATAACTTACATTTTCCACCTATGGATCTTTACGAGGCTTATTTTTTTGCACCATGATCTGTAGTTTTTGATGATTTGTGTAGTTCAGAATTTTTGATCCCTTCTAATTAAATTTATTCTGGGATGTGACCAAAAATCATCAAAATCGGCATTTTAAATTTTATTGTTTTTACGCTGATGACTGTGTGGGATCAGGAATGTGACAATTTTATTGTTTGGAGGGGGGAGGGGTTTATATAAGATATTAAGTCCCAGCACATGGTGGGATCCTAGGTTCCTGGGTTCAAATCCCACCAAGGAGAACATCTGCAAAGAGTTTTTGTGTGGGTTTCCTCCGCATACTCCAGTTTCCTCTCACACTTCAAAACATACTGATAGGTTTAGATTGTGAGCCCCAATGGGGCAAGAACCGATCTGAGTGTACAGCGCTGCACAATCTGTGTGCACTATATAAATAAAGAGTTATTCTATTCAATAAATTGTTGTGTTTCTTTACATTGGGTTAGGATAAAAGTACAGACAGGCCGGGGGCCACGTAATATTAACTAGTAATGCGACCCCCAATCTGTCTGTACCTTTACCTAACCTGATGTGAATAAACATTACAAATTATTGCATCCTATGTGGTGAGTGCTGGGACTATCTTATCTTATAATGTTAAGGAGGGCACTGCTGGAAAGGTCATATTCTGGGGACACATGCATTATGGATTCATGTCCAAGGCTGACAATGGGTCTTAAACCCAAAGAACAAATGACATGCAAACAAAGCTTCTTTAAAGGGGTTCTCCGGTGCTTGCACATCTTATCCCCTATCCAAAGGATAGGGGATAAGATGCCTGATCACGGGAGTCCCGCCGCTGGGGACCCCCGGGATCTTGCACGCGGCACCCCATTTGTAATCAGTCCCCGGAGCGTGTTCGCTCCGGGTCTGATTACCGACGACCACAGGGCCAGCGGCGTGTGATGTCATGCCTCCTCCCCCGTGTGATGTAACACTCCGCCCCTCAATGCAAGCCTATGGGAGGGGGCATGGCAGCTATCACGCCCCCTCCCGTAGGCTTGCATTGAGGGGAGGAGCGTGACGTCACACGGGGGCAGAGGCGTGACGTCACATGCCGCCAGCCCTGTGGTCGTCAGTAATCAGACCCGGAGTGAACATGTTCCGGGGACTGATTACAAATGGGGTGCAGCGTGCAAGATCCCGGGGGTCCCCAGCGGCGGGACTCCCGTGATCAGGCATCTTATCCCCTATCCTTTGGATAGGGGATAAGATGTCTAAGCACCGGAGAACCCCTTTAACGTACTGTATACTTGACATTCAGTTGCTATTGACTTCTATTGTAAAAAAAAAAACCTGGAGGAGTTGTCCGGCCAAAACTTTCTTATTAAAATATGGACAATGAGGGCATAAGTAAAAAAAGAACTGTGACCAACCTTCTTTGTTCCTGCGCCACCGCCAGTATAACAGAGCTCCACCTCCTGCTGTCCGGTGCCTCCAGGTTCGCAGACATGATGTCACATGCCTGCTCAGCAAATCAGTGGCCAAGGCTGGATTTCGCTGCTTCTGATTGGATGAGCCCATGTGGGATGTTGCAAAACCCACCAGACAGCGGGCAGTGGAGCTTCGTTATAGCGGCGGTGGTGTATGAATGAGAAAAGTAAGAGGTATTGCTTTTGTTTACCAGCCCTCTTTTTTTCCCATATTTTAATTAGAACGTTTTGGCTGAACAACCCCTTTAACCTGCATATTCTATGTCCAAATGAGATTCTTTGGACATGCCTATCCCATACAAACAAATGGATGCATTCCAATATGCATTTGGATACTTTTTTCTGTACCATTATGAAGTAGCCAGTAAACATAGTATGCAAAGAGCCTAATATTGGTTTCCAAAAAGACAGAGAATTACATATTCATAATTTTTGGTCATGATAATTCTCTAACATGGATTTAGATGAATCGTCTTGCCTGCATCCTATCTGATTGTTTTTCTTTAAATAATATAACAGCGTAGCAAATATTTTCGTTCATAGTGATGACTTTTATAATGTTTGCTTCAGAAATACCGTATATACTCGAGTATAAGCCGAGCCGAATATAAGCCGAGGCCCCTATTTTCACCCCAAAAACCCAGGAAAAATTATTGACTCGACTATAAGCCTAGGGTGTAAAATACATCATCCCCCCATGTCATCATCACCCCTGTCATCATAACCCTGTCATTTTCACCCCCGTCATCATCACCCTCGTCATCATCCCCCCCTTCATCATCACTGTCTTCCAATCCCGTCATCAGTGGTCTTCAACCTGTGGACCTCCAGATGTGCAAAACTACAACCGATGGCTGTCCGGGCATGCTGGGAGTTGTAGTTTTGCAACATCTGGAGGTCTGCAGGTTGAAGACCACTGAGAAGAGATTGACAGGCGTAGAGTTCACTCGAGTATATGCCGAGGGTGGCTTATACTCGAGTATATACGGTATATCCTGATTTTCCTTAGTAAAATATTAACTACCACTAGTTTCTATAAACACAATAATGCCTTGGACTCAGATAACTTACACAAACATTTCATTTTAGGGTGCAGTCCATTTGCAGAGAAGGGTGTTATGTATCAAATTCCATTGCTGAATATGGTAAAAATAAGAGTCTGTTATGGTTTGGAGTTATGAAGGCAAAGAGAATAAACAAAGTAAAAATATTATAGTTTAACCTAACTCAGTGTATTACTCTCTTTGGGGGCTTTTTATTTGGTTTTTAAAATACAAAACAAAAGGGAAACCTGACATTTTGTTATGTTTAGAATTCCATTCTGTTTAAAGCCTGGTTCACTTTAACCGTTCTGTTATGACAGGAGGGGGATTTTAAGGTCTTTCAAGTTCAGACATATTATCAGTTTTGTTCAGCATAGGATATATTTATTATAAAAATATTGGAACTTGGCAAAAGGATCTTCCATATCTATTAAAACTGACTATAAAAGGTTCATACCAGGTCCTTCCTGTTCATCAGAATACAGTGGAAGTAGAAGTATGAGAGAAGTATTTCATAGATGGAAAATGTAACGCATCTTCTACAGTATAGAGCGGATGATTCAGCTGATCCACCAACTACAGTGGTCCCTCAACATACGATGGTAATCCGTTCCAAATGGACCATCGTTTGTTGAAACCATCGTATGTTGAGGGATCCATGCAATGTAAAGTATAGGACAGTGGTCTACAACCTGCAGACCTCCAGATTTTGCAACATTTGGAGGTCCACAGGTTGAAGACCACTGGCATTGGAGGTTATACTCACGTGTCCCCGCCGCTCCGGACCGTCACCACTCGTCACCGCTGCCCTGGATGTCGCCCTCCATCACTGTCGCCGCGTCCCTGGGGTGTCCCATCACTGGGCCATAGCAGACCCCAGGCCACGCCTCTCTGACACTCAGAGACCTGCAAAGTGTTTTTTAATACTGAATAATACCAAACTACCAAAGGGGTTTGTTTATAACATACAATGCCACCTACTTGTTTATTTTTATTATGGTTTCTAACTTAAAGGGGTCTTTTAGACATTTACAACATGTCACCAGGTTGTGCCATAAATATCTAACAGAATTGGGATCCCCTGACACTTGTCCTATCAGGTCTCTACTTACTTGCTACAGGGCTTCCTGGGACAAAAATATTTAAAAGGGGTGCCAATATGTTGGCAAAAGACCCTTTCTATGGGAATTGTGTGCTAAAATCTTGTGCACCTTCTGCTTTTGCCTAAGAAACCCTGTAGCAGAGGCTCAGGGTATGCAGAGGTTTGGGGTCTGGTAGGATTAGAAAGAAAATAATTGTCCCTTTCTACCCTGGTGTAAAGCATCTGTCACTTCCATGTGAGGTCTCTAAAAATTAAGGAAACAGCCAAGCAGGCTTCCTATGGATGTGTCACAAAATATAAAAATAAAAACATTTCAGTCATCATCCAGCAATGACTGAGAAAGCCCTTGTAATATACATAGGGAAAATGCTCACCCCAAACCACTGTTCTTGCTAGAGATGAGCGAGCCGAATCCGGTGAATGGATTCGACCCGAATTTCAGGATTTTTTAGACTAAGCGAACACTCAAGCTTTTACCAGTTCGGCTCGTGCAAGCCAGTAAATAGCGCGAAAAAACTGAAAGCATGGGCTGAAGAAGCTGGGCGGGCAGGAGACAGGTCTCCCATGTGATTTGCTGCTTACCCAGGTCTCCCATGTGATTTGCTGCTTACTGTGTCAATCAACCGCAAAGGCCAATAGGACACAGCACCTGGCACAGATAAAAGGGCACTGACGTCACACAAAGTGTCCAGAGTGCTGGGAACTTCTTCAGAGTGTAGACAGAGAAAGGGAGAGGGACAGACATAGGGACAGTTAGTGGTTCGAAAGGGAGAGACTGAGATACAGATTACGAAGAGAAATAGGGACAGTTAGTGATTAGAAAGAGATGAAGATTAGAAAGAGAGACCGTGTGTGTGTGAACAGGATTTAATTCCCATACAAGAAGAATCCTATAGGGGCTCCTATACACCAAAACAGCATATTAAGAGGGGATATCTTAATCACAGCCTCTAAAGGGTTCATCTTTTGCTATCACAAATCCACAACCTTTTTCAAGGCTCATACCTGCATATACCTGAATTGAATAGTGTTCTTGAACCAGCTCCAGTGAGGTGCATTGATATGTGCCACCCACCCACAAAGCGTATTCAAAGGGCACCTATATGCCGATAGGGTCTGTCAACCCAAAAAGCATGTTTAAGTTATACATATTTCTCCTGTTGTGTTATATGGTTCTAGTGCATTTAATATTGTTCCGCAAACACCTTCAGTACTCATTGTATGGTCTCCTCTGCCTCCCAAAAAGTGTATTGAGGTTACACATATCTAGCCTGTAGTATTATACGGTTCTGGTGCATTTCTTATTGTTCTGCAAACACCTTCAGTACTCATTATGCTGTCATCCCTACCATGGAAAAAGCGTGTTAAAGTTACACGTATGTAGCCTGTAGTGTTATACAGTTCTGGTGCATTTAATATTGTTCTTCAAACACCTTCAGTACTCATTGTGCCGTCTTCTCTGCCACCCAAAAAGCAGGTTTAAAGGGGTACTCCGCCCCTAGACATCTTATCCCCTATGCAAGAATAGGGGATAAGATGTCTGATCGCAGGGGTCCCACTGCTGTGGACCCCGGCGATCACTCCTGCAGTCCCCCGAGTCATCAGCTCTACGGAGCTAAGTTTGCTCTGTGGTTGATGACTCATGATACAGTGGCCGGCGGTTCATGACATCATGGCTCCTCCCCTTGTGACATCTATGGGACGGGGAGTGACGGTGAACACGCCCCCTCCCATAGACTTTCATTAAAGGGGCGGGGTGTGAAGTCATGGTCCCGCCCCTCATGACATCACGCCCCCCCTGCCCCCTGTATCGTGAGTCATCAGCCACAGAGCAAACTTAGCTATGTAGAGCTGATGACTCGGAGGGCTGCGGGAGAGATCGCCTGGGTCCCCTGCAGCAGGACCCCCGCGATGAGACATCTTATCCCCTATCCCTGGATAGGGGATAAGATGTCTTGGGGCGGAGTACCCCTTTAAGTTACACGTATGTAGCCTGTAGTGTTATGGTCCCGCCCCTCGTGACGTCACACCCCACCCTGCCCCCTGTATCGTTAGTCATCAGCCACAGAGCAAACTTAGCTCCGTAGAGCTGATGACTCGGAGGGCTCCAGGAGAGATCGCCTGGGTCCCCTGCAGCAGGACCCTCACGATGAGACATCTTATCCCCTATCCCTGGATAGGGGATAAGATGTCTTGGGGCGGTGAACCCCTTTAACCTCTTAAGGACGCAGGACGTAAATGTACGTCCTGGTGCGGTGGTACTTAACGCACCAGGACGTACATTTACGTCCTGTGCATAACCGCGGGCATCGGAGCGATGCCCGTGTCATGCGCGGCTGATCCCGGCTGCTGATCGCAGCCAGGGACCCGCCGGCAATGGCCGACGCCCACGATCTCGCGGGCGTCCGCCATTAACCCCTCAGGTGCCGGGATCAATACAGATCCCGGCATCTGCGGCAGTGCGCGATTTGAATGAATGATCGGATCGCCCGCATCGCTTCAGAACGCCGCACGGAGGTCCCCTCTCTTTCCTCCGTCCGGCTCCCGGCGTCTCCTGCTCTGGTCTGTGATTGAGCAGACCAGAGCAGAAGATGACCGAAAACACTGATCTGTTCTATGTCCTATACATAGAACAGATCAGTATTAGCAATCATGGTATTGCTATGAATAGTCCCCTATGGGGACTATTCAAGTGTAAAACAAAATGTTAAAAAATGTAAAAGTAAAAGTAAAAAAAAACTGAAAAATTCCCTCCCCCAATAAAAAAGTAAAACGTCCGTTTTTTTCTATTTTACCCCCAAAAAGCGTAAATTTTTTTTATAGACATATTTGGTATCGCCGCGTGCATAAATGTCCATACTATTAAAATAAAATGTTAATGATCCCGTACGGTGAACGGCGTGAACGAAAAAAAAAATTCCAAAATTCCTACTTTTTTAATACATTTTATTAAAAAAAAAACTATAAAAAAATTACTACAAGTTTTTTATATGCAAATGTGTTATTAAAAAAAAGTACAGATCATGGCGCAAAAAATGAGCCCCCATACCGCCGCTTATACGGAAAAAAAAAAGTTAGAGGTCATCAAAATAAAGGGATTATAAACGTACTAATTTGGTTAAAAAGTTTGTGATTTTTTTTAAGCGCAACAATAATAGAAAAGTATGTAATAATGGGTATAATTTTAATCGTATTTACCCTCAGAATAAAGAACACACGTCATTTTTACCATAAATTGTACGGCGTGAAAACGAAACCTTCCAAAATTAGCAAAATTGCGTTTTTCGTTTTAATTTCCCCACAAAAATAGTGTTTTTTGGTTGCGCCATACATTTTATGATATAATGAGTTATGTCATTACAAAGGACAACTGGCCGCGCAAAAAACAAGCCCTCATACTAGTCTGTGGATGAAAATATAAAAGAGTTATGATTTTTAGAAGGCGAGGAGGAAAAAATGAAAATGTAAAAATTAAATTGTCTGAGTCCTTAAGGCCAAAATGGGCTGAGTCCTTAAGGGGTTAAGTTACATGTATGTAGCCTGTAGTGTTATACGGTTCTGGTGCATTTAATGTTTTTCTGGAAACACCTTTAGTACTCATTGTGCTTTCATCTCTGCCACCCAAAAAAAAAGAGTTGAAACTTAGATTTAACAAGCAGATTGGTGAAAAATCACCTAAAAAGGCTAAAAGTAACCTTAAAAAACAAATCTGGAAAAGGAGTTGGTGGAAAGGGTAGAGGGCAGAAGATCCCCTCCATGTTCCATTAAAAAAACTATCCAGTGGAGGGGCACAGTCAGTATTTAGGCATATAGAGTGTCACCACAAGTCCGCGTGACGCCCCACAATGTAAGGATAACACTGCTGCTGCTACTGGTAATCCTCCAGATCTCTTCCAACTGTCTAACAGTCAGGCATCTTCCAAAGGCAGCACATTTTTGGGATTTACCTAATCTGTGTCATACCCTCCTCCTCAACGATCCTGTAAGTTATCTATTGAGGAATCCATGTCCTCCAGACAACAGTCTTCTCCCAGTCACCCTGCTGTAGTGCGCCTTAATTCGTACCTGGCCAAGTTGTTGGTAGCGCAGGCTATCCCACACCATTTTGTTGACTCCACGGCCTTTAGGCAACTATTTGGGTGTGCCCATCCCAGGTGGTCCGTACCTAGATGCCATTTTTGTTACAAAGAAAGCCATCCCGCTAAACTAACAAGGGAAGTCAGGAAGACTAGGCCAGAACCAAACTGGGCCATCAGAGACAAAATCAGAATCCAGAGAATAGGAAGAGAATAAACCTGAGGTCAGAACCAGGGTACGGCAACAGAATCAAATCAGAATCAGAGACCAATAAAAAAAATGCAGGGACAGTAGACACCTTTCAAATAAAGCAATGGGAAGCCAGAGGTGGTCATAGACTTCAGATGAGCAACCTTATTTATGTGCAATAACACTACAGACATATACAATTAAGAGTGCTTTTTTTATTACAAAAAATGCAGCATGTAACATAAGCTTATTATTATTCACTAAATATACTAACATGCTTATATATATATATATATATATATATATATATATATATATATATATATATATAAAATTCTTCCCTCAAGGAAACAGCACCAGTCACGAGGTCCGGATTGAATGCAGGTTAAAAGATCTTTATTGCATCAGAGTATAAGGTGTAACATTTTGGCTAGAAAGCTTTTTCAAGCATTATGCTTGAAAATGGCTTTCTAGCTGAAACGTCGCACCTTATTCTCTGATGCAATAAAGATCTTTTAACCTGCATTCAATCCGGACCTCGTGACTGGTGCTGTTTCCTTGAGGGGAGAATTGTGTTGATATCCAGCATGGCAAGCTGGGGGATACTCTGCACCGCACTGATGGCCATCCTGTGCTGAAATTTCCACACATCTTTATTATTATAATTTTTTTATATATACCGTATATCCCGGCGTATAAGACAACTTTTTAACCCCGAATTTTCTTCTGAAAAGTCGGGGGTCGTCTTATACGCCGGGTATTGAGGTCCGGGATAGGAAAACTTCTGATTATCTGCCTGGGCCGGCTCCCGTGTGTGGCTGCAGGCGGGGGCTGGCCAGAGCAAGTAAAAACTAATACTGTATACTAAAAACCAGGGTGCCTCCAGCTGTTGTGAAACTACAACTCCCAGCACGGCAAAGGCTGTCCGGGCATGCTGGGAGTTGTAGTTTTACAACAGCTGGAGGCCCCCTGGTTTTTAGTATACAGTATTAGTTTTTAGCTGCTTTGGTCGGCCCCCGCCTGCAGCCACACACGGGAGCCGGTCCGGGCAGATAATCATAGGTATTCCTATGCCGGACATCTCTGTGTCCCAAAAAATGTTTTCGAGACATAAGGATGTCCGCCGGTCACTTACCATTCCCCAGCGTCCTCCTGCGATCCTCCTTCGGTTCTCCTGCAGTCCGGTCCTCCGTCTCTATGGTTGTACGCACGGGACGTCAGTGACGTCACTTGCCTACAACCATAGAGGCAGAGGAGCGCAGGACCAGGAGGACCGCAGGAGGACGCAGGACGACTGGGGCCTGGTGAGTGACCGGCTGTGCTATCTTAAGTGATCCGGTCACCGCTCCCCGGTCCCGGCACCTACTGCTATGGTCCATAGGCCATAGCAGTAGATGGTGACCTGGGCCGGAAGAGCGGTGATCTGAACACTGTGGGGGCAGTACAGACATACAGCCTGCAGCCATACACTCTATATGGCTGGAAGCTGTATGTCTGTTGGGGGGAGCTGCCAATCTAATGTGGGCGGAGCTGCCTACTATTGTGGGGGAACTGCTGACCTAATGCGGGAGAAGCTGCCTACAAATGTGGGGGGAGCTGCCTACAAATGTGGGGGGAGCTGCCTACTATTGTGGGGGAGCTGCCTACAAATGTGGGGGGAGCTGCCTACTATTGTGGGGGAGCTGCCTACAAATGTGGGGGGAGCTGCCTACTATTGTGGGGGAGCTGCCTACAAATGTGGGGGGAGCTGCCTACTATTGTGGGGGAGCTGCCTACAAATGTGGGGGGAGCTGCCAACTATTGTGGGGGAACTGCCTACTATTGTGGGGGAAATGCTGACCTAATGTGGGGGAATTGCCTACAAATGTGGGGGGAGCTGCCTACTATTGTGGGGGAACTGCTGACCTAATGTGGGGGGAGCTGCCTACAAATGTGGGGGGAGCTGCCTACAAATGTGGGGGAGCTGCCTACTATTGTGGGGGAACTGCTACTAATGTGGCGGAGCTGCCTACTAAGGTGGGGTAACTGCTGACCTAATATGGGGTAACTGCCGACCTATTGTGGGGGAGCTGCCTACTATTGTGGGGGAACTGCCGACCTAATGTGGGGGAACTGACGACCTAATGTGGAGGAACTGCCGACCTAATGTGGGGGAGCTGGCAATCTAATGTGGGAGAACTGGCAACCTAATGTGGGGGAACTGGCAACCTAATGTGGGGGAACTGCCAAGTTAATGTGGGGGGAACTATACTGCCTAACTAATGTGGGGGGAACTATACTGCCTACCTAATGTGGGGGGAACTATACTGCCTACTTAATGTGGGGGAACATGATGCCTACCTAATATAAGGGGGAACTACAAGGTACCGTACATCGCGGAAGGAGGGGTAGTCTTATATGGCGAGTACATCCCAAACTCTATATTTTAACTGTAAAAGTTGGGGGTCGTCTTATACGCCAAGTCGTCTTATACGCCGGCATATACGGTATTTTTTTTTTCATTTTACAGGTTTGTATTGCTTCCTGTGTAGAAAGGATACAATCATTGAAAAGGACAATTCTTAAATTATTTTGAAACGCTAATACATTACCTGAATACTGTGCATTGTGCACATCATCCTCTCAGATGTCAGTGTAGTTGTAAATCCATCTTATTAATTTATGTTGGCAGCATCCCGGTTACAGTTATGTCCGCACCTAGTGAACAAATATGTATCTTGCTTCATGAATTTCATAGCAAATGCTGGGTGCAGGTATTTTGAAGCCCCCACCCTAGAAAAAAATTAAAGTCTTCAAGATGTGTTTTCATTTTAACCACTTCCCATCTCTATTCACGGTTCATGGTTGTCCAGAAAGAATGCATATTAGGGCATATCACCACTGCATCTAAGGAGTATAGTGGAATCCACATAGTACAGTGCATTGGGAAAGTCTTCAGACCCTTGCACTTTTTTACATTTTGCTATGTTGCAGCCTTGTGCTTAAAATCAAGTTTTCCCTAATTTATTGAAAAGGATAAACAAATTTTGGATGAGTATTTAGACCCTTTACTCAGGACTTAGGTGAAGCACCTTTGGCAGTGATTCCAGCCTCCAGTCTTCTTGGGGATGAGGCCACAAGGTTTACACACCTGGATTTGGGGATTTACTCTCATTCTTCTTTGCAGATCCTCAAGCTCTGTCAAGTTGGATGAGGACCGTGCCACGACTAAGAGCCAGATTCATCTCGAAACGCGTCGGTTACCAGCACATCATCATGTTATTAAACATGAATATCCTTGGTTTTTAAAGAATGGATTAAAAGTAAAGTTTTATACACTTTTCTACTAATTTGACTTTTGGAGCAGCTGGAGGCCCCCGCTTTTTTGCCATCTTTTTCATTTGTATCCGGGACACGGCCCGCTGTTTGCCTGCCTTGCTCTCCTACCTGGATCTTCAGTCATTGGACTCCATAGTGGTGAGCTGAATATTATATATATATATTTTTTCACGTTTAAATAAAACCTTTAAATACCACAGGACCTTTATATCTGCTAGGAAAAAGCAGTTTGTTTCCCCTGTCTTGTCACTGTGCAGAGATATTCCATCGCATCCTCTTTTGCTGCATTTAAATTCTGTCACATCTCCCCCAGCAGAGCCTACATGTTCCCGTTTTCAGTGCTGCCTACACACAGTGATTATTTCCGTCTAATTTTAGTTTCACGAACAACTCCCACTGAAACGCCTGCTTCTTTATAGAATTTGGAAAACCAATTACTTTACTTTTCTGACACGTGATGGCAAATAACATGTTTCTCCAACCATCTGAGTAGCTTTGTTTGCTTTTTAGCAGGCAGTTTGCTTCTTAACAGGGATTTGGTATGCACTATAACAATGGCAAGTTGTCATAGGGTTTTTAGTCCTATGATTTCTGAAACTATATATTTCAAATAAATCTACAGTTCCAGGATAGAAAAACGTATCTCCTATCCCCTATAAGGATAGGGGATAAGTGTCAGATCGTGGGAGGGTCCGACCACTGGACCCTCCGTGATCCCCTGTACAGGGCCCCGACTATCCTTCTAAATGGAGCATGTTGACCACCTCACAATGCGATGGCCAACACTCCCCCTCCATGCAGCTCTATGGAAGAGCCAGAGCGGTGCACTCGGGAATCTCCCGACTCTCCCATAGAGATGCATTGAGGGGGTATGTCGGCCATCGCTTCCTGCGTATAGATTGTAAAGTAAAGCTTTCAAGGCTAGGACACTTATCAATGAGCCTTGAGCACAAATCACCCTGACATCAGTTTACCAGTTGTCACTCCTTAATCCCTTAAGGACTCAGCCCATTTGGGCCTTAAGGACAATTTAATTTTTACTTTTTCATTTTTTCCTCCCCGCCCTTCAAAAAATCATAACTCTTTTATATTTTCATCCACAGACTAGTACGAGGGCTTGTTTTTTGCGCGACCAGTTGTCCGTTGTAATGCAATCACTCACTTTACCATAAAATTTATGGTGCAACCCAAAAAAATACTATTTGTGTGTGGAAATTAAAAAGAAAACCGCAATTTTGCAAATTTTGGAAGGTTTCATTTTCACGCCGTACAATTTATGGTAAAAATGACATGTGTTCTTTATTCTTTGGGTCAATACGATTAAAATGATACTCATGATAACCTACTTTTTTATTACTGTTGCACTAAAAAAAAATTGCAAACTTTTTAACCAAATTAGTGCGTTTAAAATCCCCCTATTTTGAAGACCTATAACTTTTTCATTTTTCTGTATAAGCAGCGGTATGAGGGTTCATTTTTTGCACCGTGATCTGTACATTATATTGGTACCATATTTGCTTATATAAAACTTTTAATAAATTTTTTATAACATTTTTTGTGAATAAAATGTTATAAAAAAACAGCTATTTTGTACTTTTTTTTTTATGTTCACGCCGTTCACAATACGGTATTATTAACATTTTATTGTAATAGTTTAGATATTTACGCACGCGGTGATACCAAATATGTATATAAAAAATTTTTTACACTTTTTTGGGGGGGTGAAATAGGGAAAATGGGCCAATTTACGTTTTTATTGGGGGAGGTTTTTTTCACATTTTTTTTTACTTTTTTTACATTTATTTTTACACTTTAATAGTCCCAATAGGGGACTACTTTTAGCAATCATTTGATTGCTAATACTGTTCAGTACTATGCATAGGACACAGCACTGATCAGTGTTATCGGTCATCTTCTGCTCTGGTCTGCTCGATCGCAGACCAGAGCAGAAGACCCGTGGAAGGCAGCGGAGCCAGGTGAGGGGACCTCTGTCTGCCGTTCTACATAAAAAAAATACTATACAGAGACCAATAACACAGCTATACAAGGGACAAATAATTGCACCACACCATGTCCACTACCATTACCACATATAGTACTCAGACCAGTATTGCCAATAAAACGACCATACAAGGGACAAGTAATACTGCCACACCATGACTACACATTACCGTCATATAGTGACTACATAATTCCACTATACTAATACTGAATAAAAACCTCTGTACTGGTGGCCCTGGCACTATAGACCATATAAGTGAGTACATACAGTTACATCAGGTGATGTCTGGAGTTGTTCACTTTCCTTTTTCTTCTCCATCCGGCCCAGACCGTCATGAAGATTACCTTTAGATGGTAGTAACAGTAGCCCCCTTAACCCCTTAAGGACGCAGGGTACTTCCGTTTTTGCATTTTTATTTTTTCCTCATCATTTTCTTCTAAAAATCATAACGCTTAAAATTTTGCACATAAAATTCCATATGATGGCTTATTTTTTGTACCACCAATTCTACTTTGCAGTGACATTAGTCATTTTACCCAATGACTAAATTCACGGCAAAACGGAAAAAAAATTAATTGTGCGACAAAATTGAAGAAAAATTTTTTATTTTGTGACTTTTGGGCTTCCGTTTCTACGCAGTGCATTTGTCGGTAAAAATAACACATTATCCTTTATTCTGTAGGTCCATACAGTTAAAATGATACCCTACTTATATAGGTTGGATATTGTCGTACTTCGGAAAAAAATCATAACTACATGCAGGAAAATTTATATGTAAAAAATTCTCATCTTCTAACCCCTATAACTTTTTTATTTTTCCGCGTACAGGGCGGTATGAGGACTCATTTTTTGTGCCGAGTTTTGAAGTTTTTATTGGTACCATTTTTGTATTGATCGGACTTTTTGATTGCTGTTTATTAATTTTTTCCTGATATAAAAAGTGACCAAAAATACGCTATTTTGGACTTTGGAATTTGCCATTGACCGTGCGGTTTAATTAATTATATATTTTTAAATTTCGGATATTTATGCCCATGGCGATACCACATATGTTTATTTTTATTTACACAGTTTTTTTTTTTTATGGGGTGATTCAAACTTTTATTAGTGAAGGGGTTAAATGACCTTTTCGCTTTTTTTTCCAGTGCTATAGCTCCCATAGGGGGCTATAACACTGCTCACACTGATCTTTTACCCTGATCCCTGTAAAGCCATAACTTTGCATGGATCAGCGAGATAGGGGCTCGATTGCTCAAACCTGTAGCTCAGGCTTGGAGCAATCAAACGCCGATTGAATGCGACGGAGCAAGGTTAGGGGGTCTCCGCTCGTGTCCTAGCTGATCGAGACATCACTATTTTATCGCGATGTCCCGATCAGCCCAACTGAGCTGCCGGGAAGCGTTTACTTTCATTTTTAGACACGGGGATAAACTTTTTGATTGCCACGTCTAAAGGGTTAATAGCGTGCGGCACAACGATCGGTGCCGCACGCTATTAGCCCCAGGGTCCCGGCTATCATTAGCAGCCAGGACTGACCCAGTGTGATGCGGGGTCACCGCGTGACTCCGTTTTAAACATCGGGCCCGGGCGGGGGCGTACAGGTACGCCCTTTGTCCTGAAGGAGTTAAGGTGGTAGTAATAGGAACCCCTTTAAGTGGTAGTAATAGCCCCTTTAGGTAGTAATAAAAGCAGCAGCAGTCCCCATTAGGTAGCAAAAGCAGCAGCAGCCCCCTCTAGGTAAAAAATTGAAAAAACAACAGCAGCAGCCCCCTCTAGGTAAAAAATAGAAAAATCAACAGCAGCAGGTCCCTCTAGATAGTAAAAACCGCAGCAGGTCCCTCTAGATAGTAAAAACAGCAGCAACTCCCTCTAGACATTCTTCAGATATATAAATGAAAAAAGGAAATCAAAACAAGGAATAACTAAATTAAAAACAAAGGAAGGACGGTATGTAGAAGAGAAAAAGGGGCTAGCCGACTGCCTTAATGAATACTTCTGTTCAGTTTTTACAGAAGAAAAAGAAGGAAAAGGACCTCCATTAGAGAGGAAAACGAAGAAATCGTTTGATGCATGTGTCTGTACAGAGGAAAAGGTTCTACGTTTGCTTTCTAAAGTGAAGACAAATAAATCACAGGGGCCTGATGGGATACACCCAAAATTATTAAAAGAGCTTATCGGTGAACTAGCAAAACCGTTAACAGATTTATTTAACCGATCAATGGTAACAGGAGCTATCCCGGAAGACGGGAAATTAGCAAATGTTGTGCCCATTCACAAGAAAGGTAGTAAGGAGGAATCAAGCAACTATAGGCCAGTAAGTCTGACATCAATAGTGGGGAAATTAATGGAAACCCTACTAAAGTATAGGATTGTGGAACATCTAAAATCCTATGGATTGCAAAATGAAAAACAACATGGGTTTACTTCAGGGAGATCATGTCAAACAAATCTTATTGATTTTTTTGACTGGATGTAAAATAATAGATGGCGGAGGGGCAGTAGACATCGCATATCTAGATTTTAGTAAGGCTTTTGACACTGTCCCACATAGAAGATTTATCAATAAACTACAGTCATTGAGCTTGGACTCCCATATTGTTGAGTGGATTAGGCAGTGGCTGAGTAACAGACAACAGAGGGTTGTAGTCAATGGAGAACATTCAGAGCAAGGTCCTGTTACCAGTGGGGACCTCAGGGATCTCTACTGGGACCATTATTGTTTAATATCTTCATTAGCGATATTATAGAAGGTCTTGATGGTAAGGTATGTCTTTTAACTGATAACACAAAGATATGTAACAGGGTTGATGATACTGGAGGGATCCGCCAAATGGAAAAGGATTTAGGCAAACTAGAAGAATAGTCAGAACTCTTGCAACTGAAATTTAATGTGGATAAGTGCAAGATAATGCACCTGTGGCGTAAAAACCCTCAGGCAGAATATAGATTATTTGACACAGCCCTGACCTCAGTATCTGAGGAGAGGGATTTAGGAGTAATTATTTCAGAAGACTTAAAGGTAGGAAGACAATGTAATAGAGCAGCAGGAAACACTAGCAGAATGCTTGGATGTATAGGGAGAGGTATAAGCAGTAGAAAGAGAGAAGTGCTCATGCCGCTGTACAGAAGACTGGTGAGACCTCACTTGGAGTATTGTGCACAGTACTGGAGGCTGTATCTCCAGAAGGATAAAGATACTGTAGAGAGAGTTCAAAGAAGATCTACTAAACTAGTACATGGATTGCAGGATAAAACTTACCAGGAAAGGTTAAAGGACCTTAACATGTATAGCTTGGAAGAAAGAAGAGACAGAGGGGATATGATAGAGACTTTTAAATACATAAAGGGAATCAACATGGTAAAGGAGGAGAGGATATTTAAAAGATGAAAATCTACCACAAGAGGACATAGTTTTAAATTAGAGGGGCAAAGGTTTAAAAGTAATATCAGGAAGTAATACTTTACTGAGAGAGTAGTGGATGTATGGAATTGCCTTCCTGCAGAAGTGGTCGCTGCAAATACAGTGAAGGAGTTTAAACATGCATAGGATAAGCATAAGGCTATCCTTCATATAAGATAGGGCACGGGACTATTCATAGTATTCAGATTATTGGGCAGACCAGATGGGCCAAATGGTTCTTATCTGCCGACACATTCTATGTTTCTAGATAGTAAAAATAGCAGCAGCCCCCTTTAGATACTAAAAACAACAGAAGCAGCTCCCTCTAGTTATTAAAAACAGCAGCAGACCCCTTTAGTTATTCAAAACAGCAGCAACCCCATTTAGATAGTTCAAACAGCAGCAGCAGTCCCCTCTAGATAGTAAAAAAAAACAGCAGCAGCCCCTTCTAGATAGTAAAAAAACAGCAGCATCCCCCTTTAGATAGTAAAAACAGCAGCAACCCCCTCTAGTTATAAAAATAAAAAGGTACTCACCTGGCTTCTGCATAGTCTGTAGCGTGGCCTCTCTATCTTCCATGGCCTGTGTCCTGGCACATGATGACATCAGTCATGCCCCAGAGCTCAGAGGAAGGACGTTCAGTCCTCTCTTAGGGAGACCATAAGAGAGATTGACAGAGCAGGGAGCCAATGGCTCTACGCTTTATCAAACAGCAGAGCGCCACATTTAGCTACAGGTGTGTCTGTAAGAAGGGCCTATAGTTAAATGTGTCCAGGGCGCGGCACTGTAGAGTGGCGATGTGTACACGAGTGCGAGGCCTTAGGCGGCCACCAAACTCGCCTAATGGGAGAGCCGCCTCTGCTTCCAACACATTTAACTTTAAGAACCGACTTTCACTTACTACCTAATATATTTCACCCCTTGACAGGTCCCACTAGATAATCCATATTATTCACTTTACCAGTCAGTGGTTTGTTCAGTGTATACTCACCAATGTGTCATTTTACATATCTATAGTTATAGAGAGACAGCTCGAGAGAGCTATAGAGAGACAGTGTCTAGAGAAGTTCTAGGAAAACTCAGTAAAGCTTTTAGTGATTCCTGACAATATGACTTTTTAAAGTCAAAAACCTTTCAAAAAAATATCTGAAACCCATAATGGCACCAATAAAAAGTTCTCCTGCAAAATACAAGCTTTGTCAAGGAAAAAACACAAATAAAATGTTATTTCTTTTACAAATAGCATTTTATTTGTGTTCATGCTGCCTTCCTCTTCAGGCCAACCTGCCTTTCAGGAATAGAATGGCATGTAGGGGGATCTCAGCTGTTCCGACTGTTTAACCTTCAAAAGAAAAAAAAAACTATAACAAAAAAGCTGTCTAAAAGGTTACAGGAGAGGACTCGATCGGTTATCTCATGTAAACCCCTGTAATGTGATTGCATAAAGCCAATGGGTTTTCATGGCAGCCAAGGTCTTAAAGTGTACCTGTCATTTCAAATAACTTAAGAATAAGCTGTCCTGTGTGGACAAGAGGAGCAGCACTATTTCTGGCCATTAGGCTAAGTTTCCACTTGTTTTTTTTTCTGGCAATTTTTGGAAAACTGCCACTGCAGTTTTTGAGCCAAAATCAGAAGTGGATCCATAAGGGAGGAGAAGTGTAAATCCTTCCTTTATATGTCCTATCCCTTTTGAATCCACTTCTGGCTTTGGCTCAAAAATTGCACTGGCAGTTTTCCAAAAACTGCCAAAATAAAAACCAAGTGGAAACTTAGCCTAATAGAACATGTATATGGTATTTTCAGCAGATTTCAGGCTTTAAAGGGGTTATCCAGGAATTTAAAAAAACTGACCTATTTTCTTTCAAAGACCGCTCCCTGTCTGTCTCCAGGTTGGGCGTGGTATTACAACTTCATTCACTTCAATAGAAATTAGCTGCAGAACCACACCCAACGTATATGGTTGTTACAACTGTGAAAAAGTAATTCCACAAATGCCCACAAGGCCTGGACCCAGTAGCCTGTCTCTGACTTTGCTCCCAGGAGTTAGTAGTTGTCCCCATATAGTTGTTATAGGTCCCCTCTGTATTAGTAGTTGGCCCCATATAGTTATTGTAGGCCCCCTCTGTGCTTGTAGTTGTCCCCATATAGTTGTTGTAGTCCCCTCTGTGCTAATAGTTGGCCCCATATAGTTGTTGCAGGCCCTCTATGTGCTAGAAGTTGCCCCCATATAGTTGCTGTAGGCCCCTCTGGGCTTGTAGTTTTCCCCATCTTATTGTTGTTGGCCCCTCTGTGCTAATAGTTCCCCCATATAGTTGTTGTAGGCCGTCTCTGTGTTAGCAATTGCCCGATATAGTTGTTGCAGACCCCCTCTGTGCTAGTATTTGCCCCAATGTAGTTTTTGTAGGCACCTTTGTGCCTGTTGTTGTCCCCATATAGTTGTAGTAGGCCTCTCAGAGGTGATGAATAGCGTAGCAGATGGGCCTGTGCACTGAATGTTCGTTACTCTACCTCCCAGCAGCCTGTTGTTTCAAAGTGACAGCAGCCGCCAGCCTCAGCAGAGGGGGTCCTGGTCCGTTACTGAGGTACAGGTTGAACCCCCCTGATGGCGGGCCTGCCTTTGATTATGTCACATGTACAGTACGGTACATATGATGCTGCAGCCAATCACTGTCCTCGGTCACCTCTTCCTTCATATACAGTACATGACCATTGAGGCTGCAGTGTTTTATGAACAATATATGCAATGCCAATGCAGCACTTACAATGGGGCAAACTGGAGTGGTGATGAATTAAAAGGTAACTTAAATATGTGGTTGATGTAACTGTTTTTTTTGTTATGTTTATTTATTTTTTCCTTGACAAAGACCGAGCTATTGTGAAGGTTAAACTTTGCTTCTTCTCTAAATAGGACTGTTTTTGCCTCTTCTATTTTCTGAATTATCCATAACAGGATCCTATTCTGCACTATGAACTTTTTTGTGCATTGGCAAAGATAAACCTTTGTATATTCTGTTTTCTTGTCAAACCAGTTTGAAGAGTATACTTATAAAATGTCTTGTTCCTCCAGAATGTTTATCAAAACAAGAGAGTCTTTCATGACCCTATCAGCAATCCCTGCTCACCAAACCTTTACTAATGGAAGATCACATGCCTTTTTCCTGTCCCCATGAATACCCATACAGTATGCACAGCTTTTAGTAGAAAAGGAACATCATCTTTTACTACTGCAAGGAATTTTTCTTCATCGATTATGCAAGCAGTAAGCAGCAATTCCTGCTGACTGTATAGTACACATTCTTACAGGAAGCAGTTCTTCATTCAGTAATAAATAGTAAACTGTAGATCTTGTCAGATTATATATATGACATATTTATTGTTGAGAAGGAATCCACCTCAGTATCCAGGTCCCAGTAGGTATGCACATTGGTATTTAGAATGTGCTGATATCTTAACTTGTTGCAGTTATGGACAATGTGTGGTATTAGATAATGTCAAACTTCTTTTACGATAAAATGAAATCTCCATCATTTGTAACCTTTTTTTTCATTGGTCTGCACTAGAAAGGAATACACCCAATCTCTGCACAGTTAAAATTGGAGACACAGATCTAAGATTGTTTTCCAACACGTCTGGGGTAAGGGTCAGTGCATTCCTGGATCTAATCTTAACCACTGTCCCTACCTATATGCATGATCCACCATAAGCAGTGACCCTAACTTGGGGACGGTCCCTACAATCGCAAAGTGTACAGGCTTGAGGGAAATCAGACAGGCCATGCCAGCAACACATAGACAAGGTAGTAACCAACTTAGTAAATGAAGAGGTAACCAGGGACAAACCTAAAAGTTAGATAGAAGAAATTAATGTAGTACAAAAGAAACATAGTCAGGACAAGCAAAGGGTCAAACCCAGAGGGCTGCCAATAAAAAATTAGCAGGCAGAAGAATAGTCAGAATACAGACACAGGTCAGGTCACTGCAGGTCAGAGTACAGGGAAAAGGTTTTGGGAACAAAACACGGCTTAAGTGTATTAACTACAATCACGGGCACTGGACTAATTTAGAAGGCAGTTTAGTTTTGCCCGTGCTGAGAGGAATAAGCATTGGCACTGCAGCTGATTGACCCAGTGATCACCCTTCCCAATTAGCTTGACTGTACTGTGCCACACAGTGACAAACGGCCCTGCAATGTGCAGGGCTATCGCTCGGCAAGGGGAAATGCCGCCAAGCTAGGCCAGGTAAGTTGCTTTTGCAATGTATATTCGGCATATACACTGAAAAAAAGCTCCCAGGTCCCAAGCTATGAATATCTATAGGCATCTGTTTTCTCAACAGATTCCAAAAGATTATCCTTGTACCTTTTCAGCATCTGTGAGGCTGGTGTGTGTCAGTATACTTTTTTTTTTTTTAACTGTATAGAAATATGTAGTTGACTTTACTTGTGTATGCACAGGCATCCCTATACGGGTCAGTGCACATTTTTTTGACATGGGAGCCTATGGGTCCCATACATCATTGTCTGTCTATATAGTGGCAGATGTTGTAACCTTCCTGATGCATACCTCTGACAGAAGGCTCAAACACAATGTAGACAAGTGACATTTGTTCGGTATAAACACAATGATATATATGCCTTTCTGTCCGAATTACATATTTATGAATCCATAGAATCACAGCCCAAGGGTTACAGATTCAAAATAAGTAGAACTGATATATCTGTCTTAACGAGAGGCTCAGCTTGACTGACAGATCACTTTATATACAGTATACAAATGGGAAAAACCTGTCACTTAAGCTGAGCTGGACAGGGAGAATCTAGAATAAAAAGGCCAAGCAGACACATCTTCCTATTCCCAGGCCTTAACATATACCCAGAGGCTAGTGTTAAACTAGGACTTTTTAAAAGCAAAGGTCAGAAACTTGTCAGTCGTGATCAACTGATGGATGCCGATGGATGCTGAGTATGGTGCTGAATTGCCGATGGATGCTGAGTAGGGTGCTGAATTGCCGATGGGTGCTGAGTAGGGTGCTGAATTGCCGATGGGTGCTGGTAATTCAATCAGTAGTACAGAATAAAGTTTATTATGCAGTACTGACTGAACATTGTCTTACTTACTGGTTTTCATAAAGTCAAGCATTGTGAATGTATCATTCGATGCACTGACACTAGTTCAAAGGTGTTTGGGTGGAGGACAGTTTTCTTGTTTTAGGATCAGTGTGTTCATAAGAACAATTGTAAGAGCAAGGATATACAGTGTAGGTGGTTGAATGATATCATAGAGCCTGGCTGTAGGCAGCTTAAAGGGGTACTCCACCCCTAGACATCTTATTCCCTATCCAAAGGATAGAAGATAATATCTCTGATCGAGGGGGTCTGGCCGCTGGGACCCCCGCAATCCCTGTACAGGCACCCTGGCGTTCTGAACATTAGGTTCAGAACGCTGGATTTGGGCAGCCGTGGTCGTGACGTCATGCCACGCCCCCTTGTGACATCACGCCATGACCCCTCCAGTGGAGTGGCGTGACATCACGAGGGAACCTGGGAATAGGAAGATGTGTCTGCCCGGCCATTTCATTCTGGCTTCACCATATCCAGCTCAGCCTAAGTGACAAGTCTTTTCCTAATTGGCAGGTTTTTTTCAGACATGCCCCCTCCCATAAACATAAATGGAAGGGGCATGGTGTGACATCATGAGCGGGCATAGAATGTAATGACGAGTCCACGGCCACCCAAACCTTCTGAACATAATTTTCAGGGTGCCCGCACAGAAATCGCTGGGGGTCCCAGTGGCAAAGAGAGAAACCTAAGATGTCAATCACAGCTCAGCTTTCATGTCTTTAAGGGAATTTGCCATAAAAAAAGACCAATTTTTTAAATCAAGTTTTTATGTTATACATCTATTTCTAAAGAATTTTAGGTGAGACTTTTTTTTTATTTTGCATTTTACTATATGTATTTTTTTTTTTTAATCCTTAAATCTTACAGTTTTTATTCTGACTACTAGGACTAAAACTAAGCTGAGATTACCTGTTCTGTACAAATGATTTCCCAGTAATGCCTCTCTTCACAGGAGCACAATTGAAAGGTTACACTAATATACAGATAACACTAAATTCACCACCATTCACAGTTGAGATCATCTTCCCCTCTCCCTATAAAATGACCTCTGAAATAGTTCACAGAGAATGCTCAGTAATGTCTTTAATGTTTGTGAATGGGACGCCTTCCTTCTAATGTGTCTATGTCCATGGGGCTTACTGTAACATACCACTAAATGATGTTAAAACAGTTCAGGCAAGATGGCAGCCCCCATAACAACGTACTAAAAATAGAATAAATTACAATCAGAAAACAAAAACTGATTAGAAAAAAGCACAGGTTTCAGTATCCGTCTCCAACCAGGAAACAAAATTAAGTGAAACAATTTGGCCATTGTCTTTCAAAGAAGGTGTCCAGCGGTAATAGACTATCCTGCGGATAGGAGATAAGTGTCTGATCCCGGGGGATCTGACCACTGGGACCCCCTGCATCTCCCATATGGGGCCCCGGCTCTGCTCTGGCTCTGCTTCGTTAGAGTGTGTTTCATACCCAGCATGTCAGCTGGTTGAAACACGCCCCCTCCGTTTATCTCTATGGGAGAGGCGGAGACACAGCGTTCCATAGAGATGAATGGAGGGGGTGTTTTTCGACCAGCTGACCTGCTATGTGAGAAACGTCACACACGGGAGCTGACCTGGGGCCCCAAACGGGAGATCACGGGGGGGAGTCTCAGTGGTCGGACCCCCCCAGATCAGACACTTATTCCCTATCTGCAGTAATAAGTTTATTACCACTGGACATCTTCTTTGAGGCCTTAGAACAACTAGATAAATAGATTCATAAAGTCATTGTCTTCCACTGTCTTTGCTGCACAAGCTTCAGCTATTTCTCAATGCTGAATTAAAGGGGTACTCCGGCCCTAAGGATAGGGGATAAGATGTCTGATCATGGGGTACCACCACTGGGGACCTCCGCAATCTTGCATGCAGCACCCAACCTGTGTCACGGGTCACGACCGCGGTGCCGAAGTATTGTGACATTATGACTTAACCCCTGTGTGACGTCACGCTGCCAAGCCTTCTCCCATAGACTTGCATTGAGGGGGGGGGGGGGGGGGCATGAATTCACAGGGGGGCAGAGTCATGACATCACGATACTCCAGCCCAGTAGTCGTGACCCAGCAGACTCGGAGTCTGCAGCGCTGCGTGCAGCTCCCACAGGTGGGTGCTGCATGCAAGATTGGGGGGGGTCTTTGGATCTTTGGATAGGGGATAAGATGTCTTAGAGCCGGAGTACCCCTTTAAAGGGGTGCTCCATTGGAAAACTTTTTTTTAATCAACAGGTGCCAGAAAGTTAAACAGATTTGTAAATTACTTCTATTAAAAAATCTTAATCCTTCCAGTACTTAGCAGCTGATGTATAATACAGAGGAAATTATTTTCTTTTTAAATTTCTTTTCTGTCACAACCACAGTGTTCTCTGCTGACACATCTGTATATTTTAGGAACTGTCCAGAGCAGCATATGTTTGCTATGGGTATTTTCTCCTGCTCTTGACAGTTCCTGACAAGGACAGAGGTGTCAGCAGAGAGCACTGTGGTCAGACAGAAAAGAAATCTAAAAAGAAAAGAATTTCCTCTGTAGTATACAGCAGCTGATAAGAACTGGAAGGATCAATATTTTATAATAGATGAAATTTACAAATCTGTTTAACTTTCTTTCACCAGTTGATTTAGAAAATAAAGTTTTCCATCGGAGTACCGCTTTAATGAAAATGGATATGTGCTATTAAAAGATGAATTCCAAAAGAGCATTTCTGATATGTAGCGGTCTTCTCCATAGGTAAAAGAATATGAGTGAAAACTAATGGCAGCCATTACCGTGCACATAGAAGCCATCATCCAGATATTCTGGCATTAAAGGGGTATTCCAGGCCAAAACTTTTTTATATATATCAACTGGCTGCGGAAAGTTAAACAGATTTGTAAATTACTTCTATTAAAAAATCTTAATCCTTCCAGTAGTTATTAGCTTCTGAAGTTGAGTTGCTGTTTTCTGTCTAACTGCTGTCTGATGACTCACGTCCCGGGAGCTGTGCAGTTCCTATGGGGATATTTTCCCATCATGCACAGCTCCCGGGACGTGACATCATCATTGAGCAGTTAGACAGAAAACTTTAGAAGCTAATAACTATTGGAAGGATTTAGATTTTTTAATAGAAGTAATTTACAAATCTGTTTAACTTTCCGGAGCCAGTTGATATATAAAAAAAAGATTTTGCCTGGAATACCCCTTTAAATTCAGATTATGATGAAAAGTTACCCTCCCCCTATTCTTTTGTTCTGCCTAGTCTTAGTAGTTCTGGGAGTTCTCTTGGTTTGTCATTTATAGCTGAGGATAAACAGTTCTTTAGGCTACTCTCCAATATTAGTTGTGTTTGCGTTGAGAGAACAAATAAAACCTAACATTTAAATAGAGATGAATTGTGTTTGCACACACATTGGGCCTCATTTACTAAGGCTTTTCTGAGTAGATTTTGCAAGGTTTATTGTGTCACAATGTGTCGTGCGCCAGAATTTCGGACAAAATATCCAAAAAACCCTACTAACTCTCCATTTTTTCCTCAAAAAAGCCTACAATGGGGCACGCCCATATTGGAAACGGGGCGTGTCTTTCAAAAACCCTACATTTTTTTTATGAAACCTACAGATTTATTAATGTTTCCACAGAAAATGTGGTGGATGTGAGTGTAAAAAGAGCAAAAAGTAGGGAATGGATGGGGATCGATGGGAACCAGGGTCTGAAGCCCTAAAGCACATGCTTCCCCTTACTCATTCTAATGATCAGTGGGGGTGTCAGCACTAAGACCCAGACTGATCAACATTTTTGACATCTCCCTGAGACATTTTAAAAGTTTTTCTAAATAACCGAAACACTGCAAGGTACTGAATAGCGTTTTACAGGGGTTGATATCTAGGGACAAACCCCCCAGCAGACAGCTTATTTCTGTTAAGGTTCAGTAGAAGTTTGGGCACACAGTCCCTCAGCAGTGACTCTATGATGCTTCGCTACTGCTCTTAGCAGCATCCCACTGTGGCCCTAGTGTTGCTCGCGAATATTGGCAATTCGAATTTTAATGTGAATATCGCATATTCGCGAATTCGCGAATATTGCGAATATAGCAATATATATTCGCTATATATTCGCATCCCTCTCTGCTCTTCGCATATGCGCATATTCGTGAATATTGAGCCCTCCATTCTTTAATGGTAAAGGGAACTAATGGGCTAGTGCAGTGGTCTCCAACCTGAGGACCTCCAGATGTTGCAAAACTACAACTCCAGCATGCACGGACAGCCAACGGCTGTCCGGGCACGCTGGGAGTTGTAGTTTTGCAACATCTAGGGGTCCGCAGGTTGGAGACCACTGCACTAGCCCATTAGTTCCCTATACCATTAAAGAAGGGAGGGCTCAATATTCGCCAATATGCGCATACATTTTCGCATTTGCGCATAAATATTCGGAAAAAAATATAAAGAATATGTGAATTTCGCGAATATATGACGAATATTCGTCCATATATTCACGAAATATTGCGAATTCGAATATGGCCTATGCCGCTCATCACTATCTGGACCCCCAGAAGCTGATCTCAAGCAGGAGATCCGATAGTAGGGTATATGGAAAGTCGGCCGCGGCCTAGGTCACCATAGAGCAGTGTTTCGGAACTCAGGTGCCTCCAACTGTTGCAAAACTATAACTCCCAGCATTCCTGGGCAGCCTTTGGGAAACACTGCCATAGAGAATGGAATTGTTGTTACTTTTCATTGAGAACTAAAGATGTGAGTAGAGATGAGGGAGAAAAATAATGGGGAGTGTGTATTATAATTGAGAAGACTAGAGAAAGAATACAGAGGGATGCACATTCTAAAACCTCTGCTTGGGCACTAGAACCACTTGTCTCAACCTTAATGGGGTACTCCGGTGGAAAACTTAAAAAAAAAAAAAAAAAAAATCAACTGGTGCCAGAAAGTTAAACAGATTTGTAAATTACTTCTATTAAAAAATCTTAATCCTTCTAGTACTTATTAGCTGCTGAATACTACAGAGGAAATTATTTTCTTTTTGGAACACAGAGCTCTCTGCTGAATCACGAGCACAGTGCTCTCTGCTGACATCTCTGTCCATTTTAAGAACTGTCCAGAGCAGCATATGTTTGCTATGGGGATTAAATGGACAGAGATGTCAGCAGAGAGCACTGTGCTCGTGATTCAGCAGAGAGCTCTGTGTTCCAAAAAGAAAATAATTTCCTCTGTAGTATTCAGCAGCTAATAAGTACTAGAAGGATTAAGATTTTTTAATAGAAGTAATTTACAAATTTGTTTAACTTTCTGGCCCCAGTTGATTAAAAAAAAAAAAAAAGTTTTCCAGCGGAGTACCCCTTTAACCTCTTCAGGACACAGGGTGTATGGATACACCCTGCATTCCGAGTCCTTAAGGACACAGGGCGTATCCATACGCCCGTGGGAAATCCGGTCCCCACCGCTCGCCGGTTGGGGACCAGAGCCGGATGCCTGCTGTTCAGCAGGCATCGCGGCACATCGCCCAGGGCCCTGAACAGCCATAGCCAGCAGGGGTGAGGCACTGGTGCCACCTCACGATCGCCCTGATTCGTCGGCCGGTTTACCAGCCGACCAATCAGGGCTACTGCTGTGGGTGTCACTCCCACAACCCGCTTCGCCCCTCTTCCGGAGGACGTGAGCAGGTGTGGGACGTGGACCCCGGCAGCTGGGGACCCTGATCCCCGGCGTCCCTGTTGGGATCGGGGCTCCAGGAGCGGCAGCGGCGGCGAGGGATTGACCTGCAGCGGCGGCGTGGATCAGCAGTTGGAGCTGAGTGACAGCCTCCTGCTGTTGCTTAGCAACAGCTCCCAGCACACAAAAAGGGCATGCTGGGAGCTGTAGTTATGCAACAGCAGGTGGCAGACCACCACAACTCCCAGCATGCCCATAAGGGAATAGTTTGCAACAGCTGGAGGCACATTTTTTCTATGGAAAAGTGTACCTTCAGCTGTTGTATAACTACAACTCCCAGCTTGCACAAACAGCTAAAGTGCATGCTGGGAGTTGTAGTGGTGCATCTTCTGGTTGCATAACTACAACTCCCAGCATGCCCGTTGGCTGTTGGTGACTGCTGAGAGTTGTAGTTTTGAAACAGCTGAAGGCACACTGGTTGTGAAACTCAAGAGTTTTTTTTTACCTAACTCAGTGTTTGACGACCGGTGTGCCTCCAGCTGTTGCAAACTACAACTCCCAGCATGCACCATACATGCTGGGAGTTGTACTTTTGCAACAGCTGGAGGCACACTGGTTGTGAAACACTGAGTTAGGTCACAAACTCAGTGATACATAACCAGTGTGCCTACAGCTGTTGCAAAACGAAAACTCTCAGCACGTACAGTCTGTCAGCGCATGCTTTGTCTGTCAGCGCATGAGTTGTAGTTTTGCAACAGCTGGATGTTCCCCCCCCCCCCCAATGTGAACGTACAGGGTACACTCACATGGGCGGAGGTTTATAGTAAGTATCCGGCTGCAAGTTTGAGCTGCAGCCAATTTACTGCCGCACTCAAACTGCCAGCGAGAAACTACTGTGAACCCCCGCCCGTATGACTGTACCCTAAAAACACTACACTACACTAACACACAATAAAATAAAAAGTGAAAAACACTACATATACACATACCCCTACACAGCCCCCCTCCCCTCCCCAATAAAAGTAAAAAACATCTGGTACGCCACTGTTTCCAAAAGGGAGGCTCCAGCTGTTGCAAAACAACTACTCCCAGTATTACCAGACAGCCACTGACTGTCCAGGCGTGCTGGGGGTTTTACAACAGCTGGAGGCACCCTGTTTGGGAATCACTGGCGTAGAATACCCCTATGTCCACCCCTATGCAAGTCCCTAATTTAGGCCTCAAATGCGCATGGTGCTCTCACTTTGGAGCCCTGTCGTATTTCAAAGCAACAGTTTAGGGTCACATATGGGGTATCGCCGTACTCGGGAGAATTTTTTTTTTTACATATGCAAAAGTCGTGAAACACCTGTGGGGTATAAAGGGTCACTTAACCCCTTGTTACGTTCCCTGAGGGGTCTAGTTTCCAAAATAGTATGCCATGTGTTTTTTTTTTTTTTGCTGTTCTAGCACCATAGGGGCTTCCTAAATGCGGATGCCCCCAGAGCAAAATTTGCTTCCAAAAAGCCAAATGTGACTCCTTCTCTTCTGAGACCTGTAGTGCACAAGCAGAGCACTTTTCGCCCCCATATGGGGTGTTTTCTGAATCGGTAGAAATTGGGCTTCAAATTTTGGGGGGTATTTTCTGCTATTACCCTTTTTAAAAATGTAAAATTTGTGGGCAAACAAGCATTTTAGGTCTAATTTTTTTTAATTTAATTAATTTTTTTTTTTACATTTGCAAAAGTCATGAAACACCTGTGGGGTATTAAGGCTCACTTTATCCCATGTTACATTCCCCGAGGGGTCTAGTTTCCAAAATTTTATGCCATTTTTTTTTTTTGCTGTTTTGACACCCTAGGGGCTTCCTAAAGGTAACATGCCCCCCGAAAACCATTTCAGAAAAATGTTCTCTCCAAAATCCCCTTGTCGCTCTTTCCCTTCTGAGCCCTCTACTGCACCCGCCGAACACTTTACATAGACATATGAGGTATGTGCTTACTCGAGAGAAATTGGGCTATAAATACAAGTAAAAATTTTCTCTTTTTACCACTTGCAAAAATTCAAAAATTGGGTCTACAAGAACATGTGAGTGTAAAAAATGAAGATTTAGAATTTTCTCCTTCGCTTTTCTGCTATTCCTGTGAAACACCTAAAGGGTTAAAACACTGACTGAATGTCATTTTGAATACTTTGGGGGGTGTAGTTTTTATAATGGGGTCATTTATGGGGTATTTCTAATATGAAAACCCTTCAAATCCACTTCAGAACTGGTCCCTGAAAAATATCGAGTTTGAAAATTTTGTGAAAAATTGGAAAATTGCTGCTGAACTTTGAAGCCCTCTGGTGTCTTCCAAAAGTAAAAACTCATCAATTTTATGATTCAAACATAAAGTAGACATATTGTATATGTGAATAAAAAAATGTATTTGTAATATACATTTTCCTTACAAGCAGAAAGCTTCAAAGTTAGAAAAATGCAAAATTTTCAAATTTTTCATCAAATTTTGGGATTTTTCACCAAGAAAGGATGCAAGTTACCACAAAATTTACTACTATGTTAAAGTAGAATATGTCACGAAAAAAGTATCTCAGAATCAGCATAATAACAAAAAGCATCCCAGACTTATTAATGTTTAAAGTGACAGTGGTCAGATGTGCAAAAAACGCTCTGGTCCTTAAGGCCAAAATGGGCTTGGTCCTTAAGGGGTTAAAGAGAATCTCGCAGCTATTTCACCCGCACTTAACCCAATATATTGAGTTATAGTGCGGGTGAATTGCTGTAAAAAGAAGTGTGACTTACATGTTTACGTTACCTATGTCTGAAGTTCTACCCATTAAAAGTTCCTTGCTACAGTACTTCAGCGTGTACAGGAGGAGAGTAACTGGTTTGTGCAGCTCCCCGGCCTCATCTATATTCTGCCCGGCCCACTCCCTTCCGTGATGTCAGAGCCTTGGGGGAAAGTGTGTGTGTGTGGGGGGGGGGGGGGGGGGGGGTGATGTGCACTCAAATCATTGCTACTCCCAGTTTTGATGTCACAGAAATGAAGGGGTCAGGGAGGAATTTTGATGAGGCCGGGGAGGTGGCGGACTGGCTCCCCACCTCCAGTGAGCGCTGAAGCACTATAGCAAGGAGCTTCTAACGGGCAGGACTTCAGACATAGGTAACAAAAACATGTAAGTTTCCCATTAGTTTTAAAGCTATTCCCCCGCACTATTACTAAAAATATTGGGTTAAGTGCGGGTGAAATAGCTGTTAGATTCTCTTTAAGCACAAAAGCTGCAGTAAATATAAATGTATATTACAGAGGACCTGTGACCAACCCCTCAAAAATTACATTGCATTAGACCAGGGCACCCTTAGCTATTTAATAATCGCAACATTTAGTTTTTTTGATTTGGCCACAGATCCTCTTTAAGAGTCTATTAACATGCACAGTATTCTGCGCAGATTTGATGCGCAGGATTTTCTACTGCAGATTTCAATGTAAACTGAACACAGCTTTAAATCTGCGCAGAATACTGTACGTGTGAATAAACCCTAAGGGTACGTTCACACGTACGCAGATTTCATGTGCTGGATTTTCTGCTGCAGATTTCAATGTAAACTAAATGACTGGGCACAGCTTCTAATCTGCAGTTGCAATCCCTGCGCATCAATACTGTGCGGGATCTTGTACGTGTGAACAAACCCTAAGGGTGTATTCACACGTAAGTGTCTGGCGGAAATTTGATGCACAGGATTTTCTGCCGCAGATCTGAATGTAAACTAAATGACTGAGCACAGCTTCTAATCTGCAGTTACAAATCCTGTGCATTATATCTGTGCAGGATCCTGTATGTGTGAATAGACCCTAAAGGTAGGGTCACACGGAGCGCATCCGCAACGTAGTTCACACTGCGGATGTGCCAAAGGCCGTCACAAGAGTGAGCTCCATGCTGTGGCTCCGGGGAGCTACAGCAGGGAGCTCGTTCTTTTGACTGCATCCGGTGTGTGAAATATGCTGCACATGCACTCTTTGACCCTACCCTTAGGCTAGGTTCAGACTACGGAATTTCTGCCTGCAATTTTGCTTTGAAATTGCAGGCGGAAATTCCGCTTTCTAAAATGTATAGTGAATGATTTTCCTTTCACAAATTCACACTTCGGAATTTGTGAAGCGGAAAATCCGCTTTGAAAATCCGCTTAGAAATTTCCGCCTGAAGAAAGGCGGTGCTCTTTCTTCAGGCGGAAATTCGCGCGGAACACATTGCAGTCTATTGGAGACTGCAGTGTCCGCGCGGTCCTAGCGCCGACTGATTCAGCCGGCGCTGGCCGCACTCGGAATCTCCGGGCGGAAATTTTCTGCCTGGAGATTCCATAGTCTGAACCTAGCCTTAAGCTTACAACTTTATGCATTTAAAGGGGTTACGCAGAAATAGAAAAAAAGAGCTAATTTCTTTCGGAAAGGCTCCTTGTCTGTCTCTAGGTTGGGTGTGGTTCTGCAGCTTAGTTCCATTGAAGTGAATGGAGCCAAGTTGTAATACCCCACACAACCTGGAGATGGAAGGGGGAGCAGCTTTTGAGAGAAAATTAGCTCAGTTTTTCTATTCCTGGATAATCCCCTTTAACTGATTTTGTGAGTTCCAAAACTGGGTAAAAAATCCTGAATATATGGTTAGGAACCCTACATTGTTTTTCCTGAATAACAATTCTACAGTATAAGTAAATAGTGCAATAAACTCTGTCTTTATACTCTTCCTGCTTTCTTTAGCAGATTCTGTAGTGAACGTCCCTGATCTACTGTTTGATTCCACTTTTGTCTGTTCCATAGATATGTAATACAAGAGTACCCTCTTCTGTGTAGTTCCCATAATAGAATAGGTGGTGCTGGCAATAATTTCCATCATTACTTTGCCAGCCATTAGATCCTTATACTTTAAATGCAAGTACATTCCCATCTATCCTCTATTGAATTTTGCTCCCAGAAATTGCAGCCTATTTATCCAGGGCTTGTAGCAGTGAATTGCCCACTTGTGAACAGACGCCAGCACTTCGCTGAGATTCATTTCATAACCTTCATTGGTTTTGAGTGTAGTCCAAGTAAATTATATCACGTCCACGCAAAAGAATTGGAAACGTTTCTGTCATTTTCAATTACCATAAGAAGCCTTCATTGGCTTTTATAGATGATGCTCACATTGTTCTGTACAGTTTTAAAGGGGTACTCCACCTCTAGACATCTTATCCCCTATCCAAAGTATAGGGGATAAGATGTCTGATCGCGGGGGTCCTTCCGCTGGGGTCCCCCGCATTCTACCAAGCGGCACCCACCTGTAACGGCTTCCGGAACTGCTGGAGGCCCTGAGGGCCTCCAGCAGTTCCGGAAGCCGTTACAGGTGGGTCCCGCTTGGTAGAATGCGGGGGTCCCCAGCGGCGGGACCCCCGCAATCAGACGTCTTATCCCCTATCCTTTGGATAGGGGATAAGATGTCTAGGGGCGGAGTACCCCTTTAAAGGGGACTTGTCATGACATTTTATCCTATGTAACAATTAGCAACAGGTTCTAGCGCAATAAATTAGTGTTTCTACCATGTTTATATGTCAATTTATGATGCCAGCAATCTTTATAAAACAATGTTCAAAAACGAACTGTGCAAATTCCTAGCAAGTGAGTGGTGCAGAGTTTAGAAGTAGTCACCGCGCCCAGAACTGTAGTCACACACTCTCCTGCCCTAATCACGCCTACATAGACATGACTGACAGCCTGGGCATGGCGGAATTCTCTCTGGCTCTACTGCAGTTATTGTGTAGGCCCAGAAGCATAGGAACTCTAAGCATGCACACCGCTCCATGCAGAATGCTATGGAGTATCTGTTTTCTGATGCAAAATCTGCACCCCCAAGTCATCAGTGTAACCTCCAGACTACACAGAGGGGAGCAGGGGGGAATTCCTCCATGCTTGGGCTGTCAATCATGCCTGATTAGGCCGTCATAAGGGTTACAGAGAGTAAAATGTCATGACAGGTTCCCTTCAAATCACCTTTAGACAAGCAATTTGCAAGCATTTTTTGTCAATTTTATTTTGTGGTGTGCAAGAACAATTTTGGGTCTACGGAATTGGCTTTAAGTTGACTTGTAAGATGGGTCCAAGCTTTTTGCCAACTCTTCTCAATCTTAAGAGACTACTCTATAATCATATACTTTTAGACACAAGGGATAATACAAGAAACACTGGGGAACATATGTAAAAACTTGCTAAGTTGTACTTAGACTTAGCTGTCTAAGATTGCACCAGATTTTTAACACAATGACTTGGGCTATTTGAAAATTTGGCACATCTTACACTGTTTGCTCATTCTACAGTACCTTTGAGGTGGTATAGGTAACGACTTTTTTTATTTTTTTTTGCATAATTGTAAATTTGGTGCAAGTTAAGCGCCACACTAGAGATTCGCCAAATTTTCAGACAAACATTTGTTGCGGTCCAAATTTATTAGCGGCGAATCTCTATTAAGAATGACTATTTCGAGCCTACAGAGAGCCTCAATAGGGGTGTAGAACACTTTGCCTTGCTGTAACACGCATATGGAGTGTGCTGGGGTAGTGAAATAATACTGTTATTCAGTATGACATGCATATTACAGGCGTCGCTATTGGAATCACTGTCGCAGAGTGGCACACTGACAGAGCCTGGAGGTGGCATCAGTATGAGGAGACCATATAGTGGCTGAATGACACAGCGTGGAGGTAGCGGAAGCATGAGGAGACCATATAGTGGCTGAATGACACAGAGTGGAGGAGGCAGCAGCATGATGAGATCATATCATGGCTGAATGACCCAGCCCAGAGGTGTCAATAGCCTGACAAAACCATAGGGCCTCACAATTGAAAATATTTAATATATTTTTTTTCCATTTAAATTGAAAATTTCAAATACATGAACCTAAAAAGTTTTATTTAATGTGCCAGCAGCATGAGGAGACAACATGGTGGTACAGTGACACAGCCTGGAGGTGACAGAAACACGAGGAGATCATATAGTGGCTGAATGACACAGCCTGGAGTTGGTGGCAGTAAGAGGAGAACATATAGTGGCTGAATGACACGGCCTGGGGGTGGCAGAAGCATGAGTAGACCATATAGTGGCTGAATTGCACAGCCTTGAGTTGGCGGAAAAAAGAAGAGACCATATAGTGGCGGAATGACAAGCCTGGAAGTGGCGGAATCATGAGGAGACCATATAGTGGCTGAATGGCACAGCCTGGAGTTGGCGGCAGCAAGAGGAGACCATATAGTGGCTGAATGGCACAACATGGAGTTGGTGGCAGCAAGAGGAGGCCATATTGTGGCTGAATGACACAGCCCTGAGGTGGCGGAATCATAAGGAGACCATATATCGGCTGAATAGCACAGCCTGGAGTTGGCAGCAGCAAGAGGAAGAACATATAGGGGCTGAATGGCACAGCGTGGAGTTAGCGGCAGCAAGAGGAGATCATATTGGGGCTGAATGACACAGCCTGAAGGTGGCAGAAGCATGAGAAGACCATATAGTGGCTGAATGGCACAGCCTGGAGTTAGCGGCAGCAAGAGGAGACCATATAGTGGCTGAATGGCAAAGCCTGGAGATGCTGGTAGCAAGAGAACACCATATAGTGGCTAAATGGCAGAGCCTGGAGTTGGCGGCAGCAAGAGGAGACCATATAGTGGCTGAATGACACAGCCTGGAGTTGGTGGCAATATGAGCAGAACATTTAGTGGCAGAATGACAAAGCCTGGAGTTGACGGCAGCAAGAGGAGACCATATAGTGGCTGAATGACACAGCCTAGAGTTGGTGGCAATATGAGGAGACCGTATAGTGGCAGAAGGACACAGCCTGGAGTTGGTGTTAGCAAGAGGAGACCATATAGTGGCTGAATGACACAGCCTGGAGGTGGCAGCAGCAAGAGGAGACCATATAGTGGTTGAATGACACAACCTGGAGTTGGTGGCACATTGAGGAGACCATATAGTGGCTGAATGAGACAGCTTGGAGTTAGCGGCAGCAAGAAGAGACCATATTGGGGCTGAATGACACAGCCTGAAGGTGGCGAAAGCATGAGGAGACCATGTAGTGGCAGAATTAGACAGCTTGGAGTTAGCGGCAGCAAGAGGAGACCATATTGGGGCTGAATGACACAGCCTGAAGGTGGCGAAAGCATAAGGAGACCATGGAGTGGCAGAATGAAACAGCTTGGAGGTGGCAGCAGCATGAGGAGAACATGTGGTGGCTGAATGAGACAGCCTGGAGATGGCATCAGCAGCATCAGGAGTCCTGAAAGTGACACAGTGACATAGTGGAGTGGTGGGTGGCAATACCAGTACCCGGTGATGAAGGTTGGTGAAAAAAGGAGAACTTGGCATCAGATGTGTGGCATCAGCCGGCTGGCAAGATCATAATAGTAGCTGAGGCAGGTAGGCAGAAGAAAACAGTCTCTTTTGTAAAAGTATTAGTGTGCGCAAGTAAGTATTGAGGATATGCATTACGTAAAACGTAACTTTTGTTACTCGCCCTAAAAAGTTTGGCCCCACACAGGAACCTCTCCCTATCTGTACCTACAAACACTGCCATTTCCCAGGGTTTTTAGGTGTAAATACGGAGAGGTTCTTGAGTGGGGCCGTCCTTTTTAAGACGAGTAACACTTTCCTCGAAAAGGGGGAAGGGAACAACGTATTGTCCATTATAGCAGTTGGGGGTAAAGATAATTCCCCTGTAAGGCCCTACTCTCGGCCAATTAAGGGGTATTCCAGGAATTTTTTTTTATTTGACTATGCTACGGGGGCTGTAAAGTTAGAGTAGTTCATAATATAGTGTCTGTACCTGTGTGTGACAGTTTTCTCACAATTCTTCTGTGATTTTCACCCCACAATTTATTTTTATCAGCTTAAAAAATTACTGTTGGCTCAGATTTTTCCCAGCTTGCAATGCGGCCAAGACCTGACTCTCTAGTCAGCTGATGACAGGGAGCCTATCTGCTTCACTGGGTGGAGCGATCGCTTGGTGGGAGAGAGATCAATCTGCAACTAATACAACAGCTCAGAAGTCACTTGCACCTGCACATGACCATTGAGATAGTGATTGGTCGCATTGTCCCATGCCCAGTGTGCATGGATGTCTTCAGAAATTGGACTGGTAGCATGAGTTTGTTTATAAAGGCAACTGGAGCTGTTGTCTACTATTAACCCCTTAAGGACCAGGCCAATTTTATTTTAGCGTTTTCGATTTTTCCTCCTCGCCTTTTAAAATCCATAACTCCTTTTATATTTCCATCTACAGACCCATATAAGGGCTTGTTTTTTGCATGACCAATTGTACTCTGTAATGAAACCTCTCATTTTACCATAAAATGTACGGCTAACCCCCATTAAAAAATGTTAGGGAGGAAATTTAAATGAAACCACAATTTTGCTAATTTTGGAGGGTTTTGTTTTCACACTATACACTTAAGGGTAAAAATGACATGTGTTCTTTATTCTGTGGGTCATTAAGATTAAAATGATACCCATGGCTAAATACTTTTATATTTTTGTACCGCTTAAAAAACAAAATCTAAAACTTTTTGTACAAAATCAGTAATCTAAAATCGCCCTATTTTGACCACCAATAACTTTTTCATTTTTCCATGTATAGGGCGGTATGAGGGCTCATTTTTTTGTGCCGTCATCTGTACTATTTTTCGATACCACATTTGCATATATAGGTAATTTTTTATAAAAAAGATGCCGTGATCTCTATTGATCACGGCATCTGAGGGGTTAATGGCGGACATCCGCGCAATCGCGGATGTCGGCCATTACGGGCGGGTCCCCGGCTGCTACTAGCAGCTGGTACCTGCTGTGTATGACGCGAGCACCGTTCTGATGCTTGCGGTCATATACAGGACATAAATGCATGTCCTGGTGCGGGAAGTCCCGCCAAACAAGGACTTACATTTACGTCCTTGGTTGTTACGGGGTTAAAATAGTATTGTTCTACTGTCTGATAACATCTAAGTCATCTGCATCTAGATAAAACATCTTGCAATTTTTTTTAACACATTTTGCACTCTTCAATTTAACATACATTGTATTTATTGAGTCTTTAATAAATAATATTTTTTTTTTAAAAGCATTCAAAAAGATTGCCAAAAATAGCAAGAACATAGTTATTAATATAATATATATGGAAGCATCTGAAATGGCCTTGGAAACTATTATTCCTTTTTATTTTCTGTGACAAACTTTATAGAACGTATTAGAATGTTATGCTGCCATCTTGTGGTGAAGTAGTAGCAAACCATGTACTGAAAACGAACTATACATTTCTCTGTGTTTTGAATTTAGCTAGTTTTTTAAAATTTATTATTAAGGGTCTTCTAACACTACATTTGAGTTGTTTCTGGCAGATGTATGTGCTGGAGCCCTACCTCTTGGATATCTTCATTGTTTAGCTATGATGGGTGGCTCTTTTGTGGTATTTATCATACATACACTCCTATGCTAAAGTATAGTTCCCAATAAAGAAAACGTATAAGATGTCCTAAGGACGTGTCAAAAGTTTTTTTTTATGCTACCTGATATGTACGTATGCAGTGCCAGACTGGCATTTTACACCAAGCAGCCCTATTTATTTAACCAGATTTCAAATAATGACAAATATAATATACTGATTTCACATTGTCTATTATCACTGGGGTTTAATACAGATCATAACTCAGGATCAGTACAGGAGAAGTAATGTAATGTATGTACACAGTGACCCCACCAGCAGAAGAGTGAGTACAGCTCTGGAGTATAATACAGGCTATAACTCATGTAAAGCAATGGAGTATCCAGCTCATTAATCTGCCACGTGTACACGGATGCGTGGGGACTACTCGCACAAGACAACTGGAACAAGAGAAATCCAGCACCACGGTCTCGGATTAAGAATATAGCTCTTAATTGAAGAAACATCGACAGGAACAAGGAACACAGATAGCATGGACAAAGGAGTGACGCGTTTCACTGGACATAGCCGCCTTAGTCGTACTACACAAACAGTCGTACTACACAAACCCAGGAATCCATCCCCACTATATAGGGGGAGAGCTCCACCCACCGCCAGGTGAAATACCTGTGCCGGTAAGGGTGGGACACTCCCACTAAACAGATAGGGACTCATATAAATTAAACTAAATTAATGTGTATAGTGGTTGACATTGGCTGATGAGGTTTAATTTATGTGAGTCCCCATCTGTTTAATGGGAGTGTCCCGCCCTTACTGGCACAGGTATTTCACCTGGTGGTGGGTGGAGCCCTCCCCCTATATAGAGGGGATGGATTCCTGGGTTTGTATAGTGCGACTAAGGCCACTACGTCTGCCAAAACGCGTCACTTCTTGGTCCGTGGTATCTGTGTTCCTTGTTCCTGTCGATGTTTCTTCAATTAAGAGCTAAGTTCTTAATCTGAGACTGTGGTGCTGGATTTCTCTTGTTCCAGGATATAACTCAGGATCAGCACAGGGTAATTAATATAATGCATGTACACAGTGATTCCAAAAGCAGAATAGTCAGTAAAATTGTTCAGTGGCTTACAGTACTTGGTCGGGCAGCATATATATAAACAGGAGAATACAGCAGCACACTGCTAGCACAAAGATATAGATGAAACATGAGTATATAGATAGAACATGAAAAGCTATACAGCTGTAGTGCAATAAATGAAAATATGAAATTATGAGGTACTTAGCTTGCAAATTTGGCGCCAAATAGCGTGGACCGTCCCACCACGGTAAGGTGACCTCATTCTGGGACAGACCCTACACTATGAATATGCCTCTGTGTGAACAGTACAGCAGGCATTGCAAGGTCTGAAACATCCAAGGCACCTTATACACACCTGATAGAGGTGGGTGGGGTGCAAGAGCCAACATGGAGGTAGCCACTCCCCCGTATGTGTAATACAACCAAAGAATAAGTTGGCCAGCACTATTGATTCCAAACGATTGTAAAGACCTGGCTTACAGGTGCAGGCTGCTGGGCTAAATATACAGCAACAGGAGAATACAGCAGCACACTGCTAGCACAAAGATATAGATGAAACATGAGTATATAGATAAAACATGAGTATATAGATAGAACATGAAAAGCTATACAGCTGTAGTGCAATAAATGAAAATATGAAACTATGAAATTATGAGGTACTTAGCTTGCAAATTTGGCGCCAAATAGCGTGGACCGTCTCACCACGGTAAGGTGACCTCACACATAAGGGGGAGTGGCTACCTCCATGTTGGCTCTTGCACCCCACCCACCTCTATTAGGTGTATATAAGGTGCCTTGAATGTTTCAGACCTTGCAATGCCTGCTGTACTGTTCACACAGAGGCATATTCATAGTGTAGGGTCCGTCCCAGAATGAGGTCACCTTACCGTGGTGGGACGGTCGACGCTATTTGGTGTCAAATTTGCAAGCTAAGTACCTCATAATTTCATAGTTTTATATTTTCATTTATTGCACTACAGCTGTATAGCTTTTCATGTTCTATCTATATACTCATTGTTACGCCGAGCGCTCCGGGTCCCTGCTCCTCCCCGGAGCGCTCACGGCTTCCACCTGCTCCCTGGCTATATCTACTCACTTCCCCTGCACTCCCTTGCCGGATCTTGTTGACTTGTGCCAGTGAAAGCGTTTAGTGTTGTCCAAGCCTGTGTTAGCTGATCTCCTGCTATCCATATTGACTACGAACCTTGCCGCCTGCCCCGACCTTCTGCTACGTCTGACCTTGCCTCTGCCTAGTCCTTCTGTCCCACGCCTTCTCAGCAGTCAGCGAGGTTGAGCCGTTGCTAGTGGATACGACCTGGTTGCTACTGCCGCAGCAAGACCATCCCGCTTTGCGGCGGGCTCTGGTGAACACCAGTAGCCTCTTAGAACCGGTCCACCAGCACGGTCCACGCCAATCCCTCGCTGACACAGTGGATCCACAACCTGTAAGCCGAATCGTGACACTCCTGTTCTATCTATATACTCATGTTTCATCTATATCTTTGTGCTAGCAGTGTGCTGCTGTATTCTCCTGTTGCTGTATATTTAGCCCAGCAGCCTGCACCTGTAAGCCAGGTCTTTACAATAGTTTGGAATCAATAGTGCTGGCCAACTTATTCTTTGGTTATATATATATATACAGTAACCCCCCGACATGCGATGGCCCCAACATATGATCAAATCGACATACAATGGCCTCTCAGAGGCCATCGCATGTCGATGTCAGCATCGACATACGATGCTTTTATATGTCGGGGCCATCGCATTAACTGCTATCCGGCAGCGCAAAATGCTTAAGCTGCTGTCGGATAGCAGTGTAATTTGCCCCATCAGGTTCCCTTACCTATCCCTGCAGCTCCGGGTCCTCTCGGGGTCCGGGCCTCACTTTCCAGCGTCGTTATTACGTAGCTGCGCACGCTGTCACCAGAAAGGGAGGCCCGGACTCCAGTGAAGATGCGGAAGACGCCGAAGGACCCAGAAGAAGACGCCGGAGCAGCGGGACAGCATCGGGAGCCCCTGGGAGACCATCGGGAGCGGTGAGGACGCGGTCCGGAGCGGCGGGGACAGGTGAGTATTTAATGCACTTTTTACATTGCACGGATCCATCAACATACGATGGATTCGACAAACGATGGGTCGTTTGGAACGAATTACCATCGTATGTTGAGGGACCACTGTATATATATATATATAGCGACAGTATGGCAAAGGGAGGGTTTATTTCCCTAGCTAACCCTGGATAAACCTCCACCTGTGGCCTAATTAATGAGGTAGCAGAAAGGGGAAGTGTGTTTAAAGTCAGACAGAATAGTTGGGGCTCTCCCCAGAAGACAGCAAGGTGGCTTTGGGGGAGGCAGGGGTCCTGGTGAGTAACACACAGCCCAAGCTTTGACTGGCCCCAACAGTGAAGTGTGGACGAGACACACAGCAAGAGGTTGCAAACGCTGTGTGTGAACAGTGAGTAGAAGGTTGCAGGAGGCATAAGTTTAAATGGCAGGGAAAAGCCCTCCAGTTGATAGTCAGGGCATTCCGGGTTGTGTAGTCAGTGACTGGATGGTCTAGGGTTTTGTTTTTTCCTGTGTTATGTTTTTATTTATCCTTCAACCTGTCTAATAAAGCTGGAGAGGGGCCAGACTTGCATAAAGTAATGTTGCTTGCCTGCTGATTGAAGTGGAAGAGGTGACCGAAAAAGAAGCTACAGAGATGTTTGTGGATAATGCAGAAGTACTGAAGAGAGTACATGTGGAGCTGGGTGCTGCGCTTACTGTCATAGACAGAGTCCTGCGTGAAGGAGATGTGATGTCTGGACCAGAGATGGATCATGACCAGGAAGGTCAAACCACTGGACCAGATGTTGTTGTTGCAGACCCAGGAGCTCTTGACGTTTTTGCGAGTGAGCAGAGAGACGGTGGTGAAGTGAAAGAAAAGTCTGCCAGAGAGCAGAGAAACAGTCCGGGGACTTCCCTGAGGCCCAAGGAATATACAGGCCAAGGACAGGTGAATGTCAGAATCCTTGTAAAGGGGACGACAATCCCTAAAGGAGGAGAAGAGTTGGAACAAGTTGGCTTGAAAGAGCAGGAAGCAAAGCTTCAGCAGCTGAAAAATGAGTTTGCGGCTCTGCAGGATGAACTGTCCCACTCAGATCTTGTGGCCAGCAAGGAGAGAGAATTGGAGAGTCTGGCCAAGCAGGTCTCATTCAAGAATAAAGAAGTGAATGTCCTGTGTGAGGCATATCTGGCTCTACAAAGTGATCACAAGGCTAGGTTGGTAGCCATGGAAGAGATGGAGAAGAAGAAAGTAGTAATGGCTCATATGGTGCAAAGCCTGGAGGCGCAGAACGAAACGCACCATAAGTCTCACTCAGCTACCTTGGATTCACTGGGAACACAGCTCTGTGAACAAGAGGCTCAGCTAAAAGTCTATGAGCAGAAGATGGCGCAGCTGAATAAAGACAATGAGCAGATGAGAGAACAACTGCTGTCCCTGGAGGATACTGTCAAAAACTTGACAGAATTGCTGGAAAGTGAGAAGGTGAACTCTGCTATGCTCAAAAATTAGCAGCAGAAAAATTTAAAGCTACTGGAGACTGAGATGCTTTCTCTAAAAGTGGTGGATTCTGAGCAATTGACTCAAGAAACAGTAGAGTCCGAAGACCATGAGAGGAAGCCATATGAGAAGTCCTCTGAAGCTGAGACTGAGGTGAAACCCTATGAAAGGTACTCATGGACATTGGACATTGGATGGTGAAAATGCTAAGGCAGAGAAGTTCTCTAACCTCTTAAGGACGCAGGACGTAAATGAACGTCCTGGTGAGTTGGTACTTAACGCACCAGGACATACATTTACGTCCACGCTGTTTTATGCCACAGCGCCACCCGACAGCATTATTCTGGGAAGATGCCTGCTGTTTTCTAATAGCAGGCATCTTCACGCAATGCCTAGGGGGGACTTAATCCCCTCCTGTAACGGCGATCGCCTTGATTGGACAGTACATTCATACTGTCTTATCACGGCGATCTGGGGACATTGCGACCCCCTGTTGACCCCAGGGTGGATAAAATCGCGGTAATTGGAGCTGTCCGACACAGCTCCAATCACCGTTCACTAAAGGAGGGAGGTGGAAGGATAGCCACCCCCTCCGATCGCTGCGAATGGCCGGCCCAGACCGGACCGGCCAATCGCAGCGCTCTGCGGTGTTTGAATATCTCCTCCCCGTTCTTTGCCCGCTCACTCGAGTCCGGGGACAGCGCGGGAAAGGAGCTCAGCGGCGGGTACCTGAAGATCTGCGGGTCAGCGGCGGCGTTCAGCGGCGGCGATCAGCGGGAGACCGGGCGGTGCGCGGCGGAGCCTGGAGGAGACAATCTGCTCCGTGCGGCAGCTCTCCCCAGGCACAGCGCGGTAAAGGAGTTCTACGGCGGCTGCGGCGGGTACCTCTTGTGAGCGGCGATTCCCGGCGGGAGATCGGGCAGTGAGTGGCGGAGCCCGACGGAGCCCATCTGCTCTGTGCGGCAGCTCGTTGGTAAGTGAGGGTGAGCTGTAGAGCAGGCAGGGACAGTTAGTGTACAGGGCTGTTCTGCACCTGCACTGCTCTGTGGGTCTGTGTGACCCATCAGAGCATTTGCAGTAGCAGCCTGCACCCATATTTTTGGTGGGTGCAGGTTTTTTTTTGTAATTTTCTCTTTTTTTTCTTTGCTTTTTTCCCTTTTTTTTTTTTTTGCTTTTTCTTTTCTTGCAGCTTTCTTTTTTTGCTTTTTTCTTCTTTTTTGCGGCCCGTGCCAACAGCAGTTTTGCACTGTGTGGCCAGACCGCACCCTACTGTTGTACAAGCACTACACTACACTACAATACACTAGTCACAAATAAAGTTAGTGAAAACACTACATTTACACACATGCACACTTACACACCCCCCGAATCGCCCCCCCCCCCCTTCCCACCCAACCCCCCTCCCCCCACGTCCCATCCCGTCCCCCCAAAAAAATTATAATGTCCCGTAGAGGGTCCATGTTTTCGGCAGAGGAGGCATACGCCATGCCTGCCTCTGACTCCGAATCCTTCAGTGATGGGGAAGAGGAAGACCCTACCTTCCTTTTTTCTTCCTCTTCTTCTTCCTCATCCAGTGAAGATGAACCCCCCAGGCGGCGGCGCTTGCCCCGAGCAATGCCGGGGGAGGCTCCCCAAACTAGTAGCCCTGTCCCTCGTACGGTGTTCCCTGTGCACCGTACAAGTTTCCCTGGCCCCCCTATAGGTGACCCTGTCTGGACCCCAGTTCCAGACGATTATGCGCCACTGATTCCTGGGTTTTCTGGCCGCCCAGGAATCCAAATTGACACCACAGGCCTCACTTAAATGGACTTTTTAACGTTTTTTTTCAGTGAGGACTTTGTCAATTTGATGGTGGTGCAAACAAACTTGTATGCCGAACAGTTTGTGGCCCAGCATCCCAATGCTTTTTTGGCTAGGTCCGATAGATGGACCCCCACCAATGCAGCTGAGATTAGGACATTTTGGGGCCTCATGCTGCATATGGGCCTGGTCAAAAAGCCGACAATTAGGCAATACTGGAGTAAGGATGTTCTGTATCACACTCCCCTCTACAGTATGGCCATGTCACGGCCACGCTTTGAGGCAATCCTCAAATGCTTGCATTATGTGGATAATGCAACGTGCCCGTCCCGAAATGATCCCACATATGACTGCCTATTCAAAATCAGGCCGGTCATAGATCATTTCAGTAAAAAATTTGCAGAGGCATATGTCCCCCAAAAGCAGGTGGCCATTGACGAGTCCCTTATTAGCTTCAAAGGTAGACTCCATTTCCGCCAGTACATTCCCAGTAAAAGGGCAAGGTATGGCGTGAAAATATACAAGCTCTGTGAGAGCACCTTAGGGTAAGGTTACAGATTTAGGGTGCACGAAAGGAAGGATTCCCGCATTTAACCCCCAGAATGTCTCCCCATCCTGGGAGTTAGCGGGAAAATTGTGTGGGAACAGATGTAACCACTGCTTGATAAAGGTTACCTCTTATACGTGGGTAACTTTTATACAAGAATCCCCCTCTTCAAGTCTCTTTCCACCAGAGCCACTGCTGCTTGTGGCACTGTGCGGAAAAGTCAGCGAGGCCTTCCGACAAATCTCCCACCAATCCCTAGGGGTGAATATAGGTCCGTTACTAGTGAAAATCTTCTGTTGGTCAGATATAATGACAAGAGGGATGCCCTTATGCTGACCACCATTCACGGTAATGGCAGAACCCCTGTCACTGTACGAGGTACCACTAATACGGTCCTCAAACCGGATTGTGTCCTGGGGTACAAACAGTATATGGGAGGAGTTGATCCCTCAGATCAAGTCCTCACCCCATATAACGCCATGCGCTAAACCAGAAGATGGTACAAAAAAATAGCGTTGTACATGGTCCAGACGTCATTGTACAACGCTTTTGTACTATTCCGCAGCGCAGGCAATGCAGGGACATTCCTGCAGTACCAGGAGGTAGTGATCAAGAGCCTGATCTTTGGTGACCAGGAAGGAGCGGGCCCAAGTACCTCTGGAACTGTAGGCCCGCGTATCGTACCAGGGCAACATTTTCCAGGAGAGGTCCCCCCCACTGGAAAAAAGATGCAGAATTTGTGCTAAAAAAGGGAAAAGAAAGGACTCCATTTTTCAGTGTGACACCTGTCCTGAAAAACCAGGCCTCTGCATCAAAGAATGCTTCAAGGCGTATCATACGTCTGTGGAGTATTTATGACTTCATGACCCTATTTTTATTCTTTCCCAAATTTAAGTGCGTTGTACATGAGCCATGCAGCGTTGTACACCACTTTTTGTTCTTTTCCAATGCATTGGTGACGTTGTACAGGAGCCTGGGACCGCGGCTATGTACAGCGCTTTTCCCACGCATTGGCAACACAGGGACATTCCAGTCCCTGGTTGTAATAATCCCCCAAAAGTCCCAAGAACGTTGATCCAGGGATTTATTCTGATTGCCATATTTGGAGTCGGGAAGGAATTTTTCCCCCTGGAGGCAAATTGGCATCCGCCTCAAGGTTTTTTTTTGCCTTCCTCTTGATCAACACAGTAGGGCAGTGTTTCCCAACCAGGTTGCCCCCAGCTATTGCAAAACTATAACTCCCAACATGCTAGGAGTTCCAGTTTTGCACCATCTGGAGGCACCCAGGTTGGGAAACACTGACATAGGCGGAGATTTACTAACTGCGGTGTTTTGGTACACCACATGTAAGTAAAACTCTGCAACTATCAGCCACCCCTGGGCAAATCACTAATTTAAAGGGGTATTCCGGGGTCTGGTAGGTTATTTCAACCTATTTTCATCTTATCCCCTATCCAAAGGATAAGGGATAAGATGAATGATCGCAGGGGTCCCGCCGCTAGGGACCCCTGCGATCTTGGCGCAGCGCCCGGCATAGTTTGCCGCCGCTGCTTCCGGGATGGGGCATGACACTGACGTCACGTCTGGCCCCCTCCATTCACTTCCATGGGAGGGGGCGTGACCGCAGGGTGCAACTTCCCAGACGGCCGTCACGCCCCCCTCCCATAGAAATGAATGGAGGGGGCCTGACGTGACGTCAGTGTCACGCCCCGTCCCGGAAGCAGCGCCAGCAAACTATGCCAAGGGCTGCGCCAAGATCGCAGGGATCCACAGCGGCGCGACCCCGGCGATCATTCATCTTATCCCCTATCCTTTGGATAGGGGATAAGATGGAAATAGGTTAAAATAACCTACCAGACCCTGGAATACCCCTTTAAGCCCCAAAAGTGCTCTCTCACTCCTGAGTCCTGTTGCATGTGCCTGGCAACATTTTAGGACCACATATGGGGTATTTCTGTCCATGGGAGAAATTGCTTTACAATTTTGGGGGGGCTTTTTCTACTTTTACCTTTTGTGAAAACGAAAAGTTGGGGGCTATACCAGCATATTAGTGTAAAAAAAATACAATTTTCTGAACTAGCATGCTGGTGTAGCCCCATACTTTTATGTTTCACAAGAGGTAAAAGAAGAAAAAGACCACCCAAATTTGTACAACATTTTCTCCCCAGTACAGAAATACCCCATATGTGTATGTAAAGTGCTCAGCGGGTACACAACAAGGCTCAGGAATGAGAGCACACCATGTACATTTTAGGCCTAAATTGGTGATTTTTACTGGATTGGCTAATAGTTGTAGCATTTCTGACATAAACTCCCCCCAAAAAAACACCCACATGTGACCCCATTTTGGAAACTACACCCCTCAAGGAATGTAACAAGGGGTGCAGTGAGCATTAGGACCCTACAGGTGTCTGACAGATTTTTGGAACAGCGGCAGTAAAAAAAAAAAAATACTTTTTTGCTGTAGCCCCAAATATTTTCATTATCACAAGGGATAAAAAGAGTAAAAGCACCCCAAAATTTGAAATACAATTTCTCCCAAATATGGAAATACCCCATATGCCGATGTAAAGTGCTCTGCTGGAGCACTACAGGTCTCAAAAGGAAAGGAGCACCACTGGGCTTTTTGGATAGTGGATTTAGCTGGAATGGAGGCATGTTCTGTTTGCAAGGCCCCCTATGCCAGGGCAGTGGAAACCCTCCCCACGGGTGAAATGGGGCTATAGATTTTGGGGGGCTTTTTCTCCTATTACCCCTTGTGAAAATGAAAAATTTGGAGTAACACCATCATTTTAGTGTTAAAAAATCCAATTTTTCACTTTTATGACATACTGTTCAAAAAATCTGTGAGGAGTTAAGTCTAACTTTACCCCTTGTTACGTTCCCCAAGGGGTCTAGTTTCCAAAATGTAATGCCATGTGGGCTTTTTTTTGCTGTCCTGGCACCATAGGGGCTTCCAAAATGCGGCATGCCCCCAGAGCAAAATTTGCTTCCAAAAAGCCAAAATGTGACTCCTTCTCTTCTGAGACCTGTAGTGCGCCAGCAGAGCATTTTTCACCCCCATATGGGGTGTTTTCTGAATCAGGAGAAATTGGGCTTAGAATTTTGGGGGGGGTATTTTCTGCTTTAACCCTTTGTAAAAATGTAAAATGTTTGGGAAACCAAGCATTTTAGGTAAAAATTATTATTTTTTTTTTTTACATATGCCAAAGTCGTGAAACTCCTGTGGGGTATTAAGGTTCACTTTACCCCTTGTTACGTTCTCCAAGGGGTCTAGTTTCCAAAATGCTATGCCATGTGTATTTTTTTGCTGTCCTGGCACCATATGGGCTTCATAAATGCGGCATGCCCCCAGAGCAATATTTTCTTCCAAAAAGCCAAATGTGACTACTCCTCTTCTGAGACCTGTAGTGCGCCAGCAGAGCACTTTTCACCCCCATATGGGGTGTTTTCTGAGTCGGGAGAAATTGGGATTCAAATTTTGTAGGGTATTTTCTGCTTTAACCCTTTACCTAAAATGCTTGGTTTTCCAAAAATTTCACATTTTTACAAACATTTTTTTTTTTACATATGCAAAAGTCGTGAAATCCCTGTGGGGTATTAAGGTTCACTTTACCCCTTGTTACGTTCCCCAAGGGGTCTAGTTTCCAAAATGGTATGCCATGTGGGTTTTTTCTGCTGTCCTGGCACAATAGGGGCTTCCTAAATGCGGCATGCCCTCAGAGCAAAATTTGCTTCCAAAAAGCCAAATGTGACTCCTTCTCTTCTGAGACCTGTAGTGCGCCAGCAGAGCACTTTTCACCCCCAAATGGGGTGTTTTCTGAATCGGGAGAAATTGGGGTTCAAATTTTGGGGGTATTTTCTGCTTTAACCCTTTGTAAAAATGTTACATTTTTGGGAAACCAAGCATTTTAGGTAAAACTTTTTTTTTACATATGCAAAAGTCGTGAAACCCCTATGGGGTATTAAGGTTCACTTTACCCTTGTTACGTTCCCCAAGGGGTCTAGTTTCCAAAATGGTATGCCATGTGTTTTTTTTTTGCTGTCCTGGCACCATATGGGCTTCCTAAATGCGGCATGCCCCCAGAGCAAAATTTGCTTCCGAAAAGCCAAATGTGTCTACTCCTCTTCTGAGACCTGTAGTGCGCCAGCATAGCACTTTTCACCCCCATATGGGGTGTTTTCTGAATCGGGAGAAATTGGGCTTCAAAGTTTGGGGGGGATTTTCTGCTATTACCCTTTTTAAAAATGTAAAATGTTTGGGAAAACAAGCATTTTAGGTAAATTTTTTTTTTTTTTACATTTGCAAAAGTCATGAAACACCTGTGGGGTATTAAGGCTCACTTTATCCCATGTTATATTCCCCGAGGGGTCTATTTTCCAAAATGGTATGCCATGCGTTTTTTTTGTTGTTGCTGTTTTGACACCCTAGGGGCTTCCTAAAGGTGACATGCCCCCCAAAACCATTTCAGAAAAATGTTCTCTCTTCTGAGCCCTCTACTGCGCCCGCCGAACACTTTACATAGACATATGAGGTATGTGCTTAATCGAGTGAAATTGGGCTACAAATACAAGTAAAAATTTTCTCCTTTTACCACTTGCAAAAATTCAAAAATTGGGTCTACAAGAACATGCGAGTGTAAAAAATAAAGATTTAGAATTTTCTCCTTCACTTTGCTGCTATTCCTGTGAAACACCTAAAGGGTTAAAACACTGACTGAATGTCATTTTGAATACTTTGGGGGATGTAGTTTTTATAATGGGGTCATTTGTGGGGTATTTCAAATATGAAGACCCTTCAAATCCACTTCAAAACTGAACTGGTCCCTGAAAAATATCGAGTTAGAAAATTTTGTGAAAAATTGGAAAATTGGTGCTGAATTTTGAAGCCCTCTGGTGTCTTCCAAAAGTAAAAAAATGTTATGATGCAAACATAAAGTAGACATATTGTATATGTGAATTAAAAAAATGTATTTGGAATATCCATTTTCCTTACAAGCAGAGAGCTTCAAAGTTAGAAAAGTGCAAAATTTTAATTTTTTTCATCAAATTTGGGGATTTTTCACCAAGAAAGGATGCAAGTTACCATAAAATGTTACCACTATGTTAAAGTAGAATATGTCACGAAAAACTATCTCGGAATCAGAATGATAAGTAAAAGCATTCCAGAGTTATTAATGTTTAACGTGACAGTGGTCAGAATTGCAAAAAACGGCCGAGTCCTTAAGGTGAAAAAGGGCTAAGTGCTTAAAGGAGTAGTCCAGTGGTGACTCAGTGGTGAACAACTTATCCCCTATCCTAAGGATAGGGGATAAGTTGCAGATCGCGGGGGTCCGACCGCTGGGGCCCCCTGCGATCTCCTGTACGGAGCCCCGACAGCCCGCGGGAAGGGGGCGTGTCGACCTCCGTCCGAAGCGGCGGCTGACACGCCCCCTCAATACAACTCTATGGCAGAGCGGGAGCGCTGCCTTCGGCAATCTCCGGCTCTGCCATAGAGATGTATTGAGGGGGCGTATCGGCCACCGCTTTGTGCGGGGGTCGACACCCGCTATCTGGCCAGAGAGCCTGGCCCCCGTACAGAGAGATCGCGGGGGGCCCCAGCGGTCGGACCCCCCGCGATCTCAAACTTATCCCCTATCCTTAGGATAGGGGATACGTTTTTCACCACTGGACTACCCCTTTAAGGGGCTAAGGTAGAAGCTTAACCAGAGATAACTGCAGAAGTCCTGCAAATGGGTTATACAGGCTTGGTTGGCCACCAGCAAAGTTCGGAAGATTGCCGTAATGGTGACAGAAGAAGACAAAGGCCTGGAACATCTGCCTTGTCTGCAGTGTCCAGAGCACTGCACAGACCAAAGGGAAGAACCTGGCGTTGGAAAGGTGTGACATGAATAGAGCCTTTTACAAGGAATTTGTCAAAGGCGATCAAAAGTGCGAATGAAAGAAGGGTATGTCATTGAAGTGGTGAACATAAAATTTGCTGAAGAAGTAAGCCAAGTGCCTCAAAACCTGTTGGACGAAATTGTTCAAGGAAAAGAAAAGGCATTTGGACTCTGCCTTTTGAATACAAGAATGTGGATACAGCGACAAAAAAAAGACATGGTCGCACATCCACAACATGCACAAATGATCTAACGCTTCTCAGCAATATATATAGAACAAACAGGTCGTTTGTGTACTTTATGATCATAAAGTGCATGAAGCCCGCCAGCCTCGTCACGGCCACCTGGATGTGGCGGGTCCCTAACATCCCTAGCATAAAATGGCGCGGCACCACGCAGCGACCACCACTGCCACGACACCAGTGTCCATGGGAGTGGGATGACCCGCTGGCCGAGCAGCCCCAAATGCCACTCGAACCAGCCCACGGGATGCCCCCCAAGCAGACACGGTGCCACGGTGGGAGCAGCCGCCACGCAGTTCCACACCAATGTGAACAGGGTATAATGGTTCACTCACCATGTGCCTCCAGCCAGAGACTGGAAGCCTAGCCAGGAAGGGAGGGGCCCTAGAGCACATCCTGCTCACTTATATGTGCAAGGGCTATTGGGGAAGGGGTGAAGTGCAGACCAAGCAAAAAAAAAACAAAAAAACGGAAAGGAGAATACAAAAATGTGGATACAGAGAAAAAAAAAGACATGGTCGCACATCCACAACATGCACAAATGATCTAACGCTTCTCAGCAATATATATAGAACAAACAGGTCGTTTGTGTACTTTATGATCATAAAGTGCATGAAGCCCGCCAGCCTCGTCACGGCCACCTGGATGTGGCGAGTCCCTAACATCCCTAACATAAGATACATTGAATACAAGTGCTCCTTCCCGGTGGTCTGAGCAGAGGGGGGGGGGGGGGTGATATGTGACAGTGTGGCAAGGGAAGGATGTATTTCCAAAGCTAACCCTGGAGAAACCTCCACCTGTGGCCTAATTAATAAGGTAGCAGAAAGGGAAAGTGTGTTTAAAAGGAAGTCAGACAGAATAGTCAGGGCTCTACCCAAAAGACAGCAAGGTGGCTTTAGGGGGAGGCAGGGCCCTGGTGAGGAACACACAGCCCGAGCTGTGTGGACGAGACAAACAGCAAGAGGTTGCAAGCACTGTGTGTGATCAGTGAGGAGAAGGTTGCAGGAGGCATAAGTTTAACTGGCAGGGAAAAGCCCTCCAGTTCAAAGTTGGGGCATGCTGGGTTATGTAGTCAGTGACTGGACGGTCTAGGGTTTTGTTTTTTCCTGTGTTATGTTTTTATTTATCCTGCAACCTGTATAGTAAAGCTGGCGAGCTTTATCTCATTCACATGTTTTCTTACCTAATCACAATGTAGCAGATGTTAGAGCACTGTCCCCTGAGACTGCTGGCTCTGCTCCTTTGTGGCAAAAAAAATAGGTCTAAACTGATGCATTATGTGAAATGGAAAATATTTCTAATGTACAAGCATTTCTTAAAATGTCCTGTTTGAGAGATATAAGTTCACTATCCCCCATGTTGCCCCTTGTTACGACCCACTGAGAGGGGTCACACATGCTCAGGTCAACTGCAGTCTCCTGAAGGTAATTGCAATTGGTCTCCACTGCACATAGAAGCAAGGGGGATTGTGGGAAACTGCGTGCTCTGTTGCCTGGCAACAATAGGGTCACAGTTTAGAGAGGAAACCAGGAAGTGATCAGAACAATGGGGAAGAACAGTACAGGGGTGTAAGTTACTTTACTTATAAACAGAACATGTATACTCCTTTACATATATGTATGTGGTAAACCTGATTTGCGGTTGATAAGTTGCAGTTTGCGGTTGATAAGTTGATGTATTTTCCTACAATAAATGTGATTATATATATATATATATATATATATATATATATTTGTGCTCAGGGCTCCAGATATGTGCTAGTGACTGGAAATGTTGCATAAAAACCCATATGAAAACATTAGCTTAGCATAGCGGTCAGAGGTGTGCCATGAAACCACGTCCCAGGGCACGCCTATAGAGGGCATACCCAATAATAAAAGAATAAATAAAGGGAGGGTTGGGAGGGTTCCGCAAATGTCACATACACTCCTTCTGAATGGGGAAGGGGGAGTTATATACTCACGCCCCTTACTTAATCCCTGTAAGCCCCACCTAGAGATTGCAGGGTGTGTGAAATACTTACGCCCCTTGCACAAATACAGCCCTATGGGATTTATACTTGTGCTCAGGGCTCCAGACATGTGCTAGTGAAATGTTGCATACATACCTGTATGGAAAGCTTAGCATAGCGGTCAGAGGTGTGCCATGAAACCGTGTCTGAGGGCACACCTGTAGAGGGCAAAAAAATAACCATAATAGGATGAATAACAAATGAATACCATAACAAACAAACCATACCCCTAACACAGACTCTACCTTGCTTGCCAGCAAAGTATAGCATCTACCAACTAGTGATTACTAAAGGCGGTACCTGTACCTTAGCAGCTACTGCAGTAACGTCCATTTGTGAAAGAACGACCTGACTCTGATAACAGGAACAGACAGACATACTAACTGAAATATACCTTTTAACATGCTTATTTTTGACATCACTACAACGGGACACAGATGTTTGTCCGACATGACATAGAGCTCTCCCAAGTGCCTTCTATTAAGAGGCAAAAATAAACTGTCAGGTGAATACCAGGCAAGAACCTCAGACCTTCGTGGGTCGTATCACTTGTCGACCAAACAAGGCTCCTAAAAGTACCTTACCTGAAGACTTCGACTGTATAGTCAGACACACCAAAACTTCCAACATTCTTACCCAACTGGTCTCTGGAGTGATGACCCGCTGCAGATGAAACCATCGTGCCTGTATACGTGACAGGTCTTTGTGAAACCATCGTGCCTGCGGATGTGACAGGTCTTTGCGAAACCATCATGCCTGTAGATGTGACAGGTCTTTGTGAAACCATTGTGCCTGTAGATGTGACAGGTCTTTTGTGAAACCATCGTGTCTGTAGACGTGACAGTTCTAAGTGAAACCATCATGCCTGAATACTTCACAGGTCTTTGTGAAACTATCTTGCCTGTAGACGTGACAGATCTAAGTGAAACTATCATGCCTGTATATCGTGCCTGTAGATGTGACAGGTCTTTGTGAACCATTGTGCCTGTAGACGTGACAGGTGTTTGTGAAACCATCGTGCCTGTAGACATGACAGGTTTCTGGGGAACCATCATGGTGAAACCATCGTGCCTGTATACTTCACAGGTCTTTGTGAAACTATCTTGCCTGTAGACGTGACAGATCTAAGTGAAACTATCATGCCTGTATATCGTGCCTGTAGATGTGACAGGTCTTTGTGAACCATTGTGCCTGTAGACGTGACAGGTCTTTGTGAAACCATCATGCCTGTAGACGTGACAGGTTTTTGTGGAACCATCGTGCCTGTAGACATGACAGGTCTTTGCAAAACCATTATGCTAACCGTATGAACATAGTAACATTAAGCGCATACACAGAATAAACATGCTAACCATATGTACAGAACGAAAACACACTAACTGTATGCACATGACAAAACACGCTATCCGTGGGCATAGAATAAAACATGCTAACTGTATGCACAGAATAGAAACACGCTAACATTATGTACTCCACCCAACCTGCTAACCAAATGCATAGAATAACAAACAAAAACACACTAACTGTATGCACAGAATAATGCCTGTGCTCAGGGCTCCAGATATGTGCTAGTGACTGGAAATGTTGCATAAAAACCCATATGAAAACATTAGCTTAGCATAGCGGTCAGAGGTGTGCCATGAAACCACGTCCCAGGGCACGCCTATAGAGGGCATACCCAATAATAAAAGAATAAATAAAGGGAGGGTTGGGAGGGTTCCGCAAATGTCACATACACTCCTTCTGAATGGGGAAGGGGGAGTTATATACTCACGCCCCTTACTTAATCCCTGTAAGCCCCACCTAGAGATTGCAGGGTGTGTGAAATACTTACGCCCCTTGCACAAATACAGCCCTATGGGATTTATACTTGTGCTCAGGGCTCCAGACATGTGCTAGTGAAATGTTGCATACATACCTGTATGGAAAGCTTAGCATAGCGGTCAGAGGTGTGCCATGAAACCGTGTCTGAGGGCACACCTGTAGAGGGCAAAAAAATAACCATAATAGGATGAATAACAAATGAATACCATAACAAACAAACCATACACCTAACACAGACTCTACCTTGCTTGCCAGCAAAGTATAGCATCTACCAACTAGTGATTACTAAAGGCGGTACCTGTACCTTAGCAGCTACTGCAGTAACGTCCATTTGTGAAAGAACGACCTGACTCTGATAACAGGAACAGACAGACATACTAACTGAAATATACCTTTTAACATGCTTATTTTTGACATCACTACAACGGGACACAGATGTTTGTCCGACATGACATAGAGCTCTCCCAAGTGCCTTCTATTAAGAGGCAAAAATAAACTGTCAGGTGAATACCAGGCAAGAACCTCAGACCTTCGTGGGTCGTATCACTTGTCGACCAAACAAGGCTCCTAAAAGTACCTTACCTGAAGACTTCGACTGTATAGTCAGACACACCAAAACTTCCAACATTCTTACCCAACTGGTCTCTGGAGTGATGACCCGCTGCAGATGAAACCATCGTGCCTGTATACGTGACAGGTCTTTGTGAAACCATCGTGCCTGCGGATGTGACAGGTCTTTGCGAAACCATCATGCCTGTAGATGTGACAGGTCTTTGTGAAACCATTGTGCCTGTAGATGTGACAGGTCTTTTGTGAAACCATCGTGTCTGTAGACGTGACAGTTCTAAGTGAAACCATCATGCCTGAATACTTCACAGGTCTTTGTGAAACTATCTTGCCTGTAGACGTGACAGATCTAAGTGAAACTATCATGCCTGTATATCGTGCCTGTAGATGTGACAGGTCTTTGTGAACCATTGTGCCTGTAGACGTGACAGGTGTTTGTGAAACCATCGTGCCTGTAGACATGACAGGTTTCTGGGGAACCATCATGGTGAAACCATCGTGCCTGTATACTTCACAGGTCTTTGTGAAACTATCTTGCCTGTAGACGTGACAGATCTAAGTGAAACTATCATGCCTGTATATCGTGCCTGTAGATGTGACAGGTCTTTGTGAACCATTGTGCCTGTAGACGTGACAGGTCTTTGTGAAACCATCATGCCTGTAGACGTGACAGGTTTTTGTGGAACCATCGTGCCTGTAGACATGACAGGTCTTTGCAAAACCATTATGCTAACCGTATGAACATAGTAACATTAAGCGCATACACAGAATAAACATGCTAACCATATGTACAGAACGAAAACACACTAACTGTATGCACATGACAAAACACGCTATCCGTGGGCATAGAATAAAACATGCTAACTGTATGCACAGAATAGAAACACGCTAACATTATGTACTCCACCCAACCTGCTAACCAAATGCATAGAATAACAAACAAAAACACACTAACTGTATGCACAGAATAATGCCTGTGCTCAGGGCTCCAGATATGTGCTAGTGACTGGAAATGTTGCATAAAAACCCATATGAAAACATTAGCTTAGCATAGCGGTCAGAGGTGTGCCATGAAACCACGTCCCAGGGCACGCCTATAGAGGGCATACCCAATAATAAAAGAATAAATAAAGGGAGGGTTGGGAGGGTTCCGCAAATGTCACATACACTCCTTCTGAATGGGGAAGGGGGAGTTATATACTCACGCCCCTTACTTAATCCCTGTAAGCCCCACCTAGAGATTGCAGGGTGTGTGAAATACTTACGCCCCTTGCACAAATACAGCCCTATGGGATTTATACTTGTGCTCAGGGCTCCAGACATGTGCTAGTGAAATGTTGCATACATACCTGTATGGAAAGCTTAGCATAGCGGTCAGAGGTGTGCCATGAAACCGTGTCTGAGGGCACACCTGTAGAGGGCAAAAAAATAACCATAATAGGATGAATAACAAATGAATACCATAACAAACAAACCATACACCTAACACAGACTCTACCTTGCTTGCCAGCAAAGTATAGCATCTACCAACTAGTGATTACTAAAGGCGGTACCTGTACCTTAGCAGCTACTGCAGTAACGTCCATTTGTGAAAGAACGACCTGACTCTGATAACAGGAACAGACAGACATACTAACTGAAATATACCTTTTAACATGCTTATTTTTGACATCACTACAACGGGACACAGATGTTTGTCCGACATGACATAGAGCTCTCCCAAGTGCCTTCTATTAAGAGGCAAAAATAAACTGTCAGGTGAATACCAGGCAAGAACCTCAGACCTTCGTGGGTCGTATCACTTGTCGACCAAACAAGGCTCCTAAAAGTACCTTACCTGAAGACTTCGACTGTATAGTCAGACACACCAAAACTTCCAACATTCTTACCCAACTGGTCTCTGGAGTGATGACCCGCTGCAGATGAAACCATCGTGCCTGTATACGTGACAGGTCTTTGTGAAACCATCGTGCCTGCGGATGTGACAGGTCTTTGCGAAACCATCATGCCTGTAGATGTGACAGGTCTTTGTGAAACCATTGTGCCTGTAGATGTGACAGGTCTTTTGTGAAACCATCGTGTCTGTAGACGTGACAGTTCTAAGTGAAACCATCATGCCTGAATACTTCACAGGTCTTTGTGAAACTATCTTGCCTGTAGACGTGACAGATCTAAGTGAAACTATCATGCCTGTATATCGTGCCTGTAGATGTGACAGGTCTTTGTGAACCATTGTGCCTGTAGACGTGACAGGTGTTTGTGAAACCATCGTGCCTGTAGACATGACAGGTTTCTGGGGAACCATCATGGTGAAACCATCGTGCCTGTATACTTCACAGGTCTTTGTGAAACTATCTTGCCTGTAGACGTGACAGATCTAAGTGAAACTATCATGCCTGTATATCGTGCCTGTAGATGTGACAGGTCTTTGTGAACCATTGTGCCTGTAGACGTGACAGGTCTTTGTGAAACCATCATGCCTGTAGACGTGACAGGTTTTTGTGGAACCATCGTGCCTGTAGACATGACAGGTCTTTGCAAAACCATTATGCTAACCGTATGAACATAGTAACATTAAGCGCATACACAGAATAAACATGCTAACCATATGTACAGAACGAAAACACACTAACTGTATGCACATGACAAAACACGCTATCCGTGGGCATAGAATAAAACATGCTAACTGTATGCACAGAATAGAAACACGCTAACATTATGTACTCCACCCAACCTGCTAACCAAATGCATAGAATAACAAACAAAAACACACTAACTGTATGCACAGAATAATGCCTGCTAACCATACACACAGAATAGAATACTCTAACCGTGTGCACAGAATTAAAAAAACACGCTAACTGTATGCACCAAATAAAACTAAAAGCTAAATGTATGCACATAAAACACGCTACCCATAAGGACAGGATAAAATACCCTAACTGTTAGCACAGAATAAAACCTGCTAACCGAAAAACTTGCTAAATGTGTGTACTGAGTAAACATGCTAACGGAAAGCATAGAATACAACATGCTAATTGTATGCACCTAATGAAACATGCTAACCATGAGCACAAATAAAACTAACCGTATACACAGAATAAACATGCTAACCATAAGCACAGAATAAAACCAACCGTATACACACACATAAAACATGCTAAAGGAAATGTAATTCTCTGAAGACGTGTCAGTAACAATAACCTATGTGGTGCATGCCCCTGCCGATGTGGCCGGCATAAGAAATATGTCCTCTGTATACCTGCTACACTTAAGTGCAATATGAAAGCTGTAATCGTGTATTATGAATGTACGTACAGGAAGGGATGCAACGGACATCCAGAACGAATGCTAGCCACAATAAATAGCTACCCAACCAAATGCACCGAATAAACTGATAACCAAATGCACTCCAAACATACTAACCATACACACAGAAAAAACATGCTAACCGTATACACAGAATAAACATGCTAACCATACACATGGAATAAACAAGCTAATCGTATACACAGAATAAACATGCTACACCGTATGCATTGGAATAAAACATTCTAACATTGTGCACAGAATAAAAACACAACTAACCGAATGCACTGATTAAAACATGCTAACCATACATCAATAACACGCTAACTGCATGCACAGATTAACACACCGTAACCGCCGAATAAAACGCTCACCGTATGCACGATTAAAACGCCCGAGCTGTACGTACAGAATGAAGCATGCTAACTGTAGAAAGTATATTATCCGTGTGCACAAAATAAAACACGCTAAACATATGCACAGAATGAGCACACTAACTGTATGCAATGGATGAAAACATGCTAACCGTATACACAGAACTAACACGCTAACCGTATACCTAGTTAACACATGCTACCTGTATGCACAGAATGAAACATGCTAACTGGAATCACTGAAACACACATATTAACGGTATACACAGATTAAAACATGCTAAACATGTGCACTGAATAAATACTCTAAAATGTACACAGAATAAAGCACACTAACCATATGTACCTAACAAAGTATGCTAACCGTATGCCCAGAATAATAACATGCTGGATGGCAACATATGCTAACCGTATGCACTGAATGAACACGCAAACAGTATGTACATAATGTGATGTGCTAAATGCTAACCATAAGTACAGCATAAAATGTGCTAACCGAAGCACAGAATCCTGCCAACTGAACGCACAGCCTAACCATCCTAACCGAATGAAAACTAGGAAGGTATGCACATACTGTAAACATGTACCTACTGTGCAGGCTACGTACGAATGCCCGAGTAAAGCTATGAACAAATGCATAGAATAACATACTACGGCCGTAGACATCAACAATGCTATGAACAAGTGTATGTAGAGTATAAGTGCTGAGAGCATATATTCCGTGAGAATGTAAAGCAAGTTATGCACGCATGATATGATATGCGTCCATGTACACCATAAAAGTTATGTACAGTGAACGCTACATGTGAACAGTATGAAAAATCTTACATATTTACAGTGAAATGCTATAAATAAACAGTGACAATGCTACGAGCATATGAGCACTCAAAAACTGCTACGAGCTTATGTACGGTAACCATTACGAGCATATTTATGATAACCAAGACCGTATCCACCGTATATAACTAACCAGGACCGTAAACACTAGACCATATTATAACTGTGAGCACAACATAAACACATGATATACATACACACGCATATATACACAACAGATACATATATATATACACACATGCATATACGCGCACACATACATATGCACATCTACATACACATGCATGCACAACCCCGGCATACACATACATACTGTGACCGTATGTGCTGCATAATATTATAACTGCATGTGTGCACTGTATTTCCAAAACTATAACCATGTGCTGCATTTATCTAAAACTAGGTTATAGAGACCATACACTCCATAAACTAGCACTTTGAACTATGACCACATCATCTGTAAAAGTGTACGTTGTAAAATACTGTATACTGATACACGCACATTACACACATGCATCCAAATGCACACACCGATACCCAGAACCCTAACACTGTATACTCCAAACCTCTTGATCTCAGGCACGAACGACTGTAGCTGTATGGGTGGCAGATGGCCCGCATCCCACCATGAGGCAGCTGGCAGGGCTACGCAAGATGCCAAGGCCTCCCACCCCCAGTACCAAGACAACTCACCTTCTTGCCTCTCCTGAAACCCCTCCGACGCTGCGGGCAAAGCCAGCCCATGCCATATGCTTGCCCTATATTACCTTATCGGGGCGATGCAGCAACCCACCATGAGACAGCCTGCAGAGCTGTCAGGGATGCTGCGCCTGCAAGGCTCCCAATCAGCAAGGCCCCGGCACCGTAAGCAGCCACTCTGAAAAGGTATTGGTGGGAGAATCAAAACGCCAAATGCTGCTTTCCGCGAATGTCACATACGCCCCTTCTGAATGGAGAAGGGGAGTTGTATACTCAGACCCCTCACTTAATCCCTATAAGCCCCACCTAGAGATTGCAGGGGGCCTGAAATATTTACACCTCTTGCACAAATACAGCCCTATGGGCTTTATACATAAATAAAATATCTTTTGTTTTCATAACTTAGATTTACTTAGTTTTACTTAATTTGCTATTAATTAGAATCAAGGTGCCAGACCTACAAAGAAGATGGATGAAGACATAGTTTACCCAAGAACGCACCCCCCCCTCCCCCTGAAAACATACACACACACATTCATTATTATTGACTTAACCTCCTTAACGGGGTACTCCACCCCTAGACATCTTATCCCCTATTCAAAAGATAGGGGATAAGATGTCAGATCGTGGGGGTCCCGCCGCTGGGACCCATGTGATCTCTGTACAGCACCCAGCGTTCTTTTAGAACATTGGGTGCGGGCAACAGAGGTCGTGATGTCATGACATGACCCCCACCACCCGCTCCAAGCATTCAGAACAAAATGTTCCGAACGCTGAAGCAGTGGAGTACCCCTTTAAGTAAGCCCAGAGATACAGCAGCCATGGTTTCCCCACAGGTTTCCTCCACTGAGGTTTTTCTGTCTTGAGTGTTATAGTACGCTCTGTGTGAGTGGTCGGAGGTTAATACACATACATACTAATAAACTTTCTTTCATTTTGATTTTTTTTATTTCCATTTGTGAAAAATAGTGTAAGCGGTATGTGGATGACATGAGATTTGGTAAAGTGTCCAAAGCTGCCCTCCTGCCCAAACTGCACAGTTTGGTGTGGAGTGAAGCAGATGATGTTGGGTGGTACAGCTGCCAAGACAATAGTATGACACCCAGCGAGTTCCATGAATGGGCCATTTTTAGATGAACAGGACTCATGCTGGGAACTTACTGGGAACTTCTGTATAGTGGCAGAGATGGAGTCAGGAATACAGGATATTGCACACTAACAGTAACCCTTTCACTATGGGACTCCAAATACAAAAGAAAGAGAAGCGCTCCATAGTGCATTAACCGGGCAAGTGGGATTTCACAGTAGTTTACTGGAAGCGCTTACCTGGTAAGTTGTGCTAGTGTACCAGGCACAACACTGTTGAGAGTTTCCAAAATGCAGCCAGTCCCGCCACCACAAAGGTGTAATGGTAACAGCAACCTCCAAATACTCCCAAGGGACTTCAATAGGCGCAGAAAGGATGAGGAGTTGTAGATGTATAGGCGATATCATTTATTTGCAGAACAACGCGTTTCGACGCCAGGACGGGCGTCTTTCTCAAGTTCATAGCAAATGTTGACAAAGGAACATATTTATACAAAAAACAGACAAAAAGGTAATCAACTCACAATGGGCGGTTACTCCGTCTGTGCCAAACCGGATGTGATAATCAGAATCACGGCGCACAGACGGAAGTAATGAGACGGACTACATACGGACAACATAGGGTAAGTGTATATAAAAATATAAATGTACATATAAAAATAGAAAAATACATAAATCAATTACTGTAAAAATCTAGCAGCAACAAGGTATACTGGTCAAATGAGTATTATGTGATGTTTTCAATTGTCTCATTCAACCCATCAGGATGGAGACATTTAAGTTTAAAGATCCAGTAGGACTCTTTATGGATAAGTTTTCGGAAACGATCTCGTTGGTCTATAGAAATAACATCAATAATAGTGAGTTTCAATAAATCAGGGTTGCTATTATGTTTGTGTGAAAAGTGACGTAACACACTATGTAAGAGGAAATTTTTCCTAATGTTGAACCGGTGTGCGTTCATGCGGGACCGCACCGTCTGAACGGTGCGGCCCACATACTGTAGTCCACAAGGACATTCTAACAGATAAACTGCATAGTTGGTATCACAGTTATAATTCTGTCTGATATGGAATAATTCATTTGTAATATTAGATTTAAAAGTAATACAATTTTCTTGCATAATTATGCAACACAAACATCTTTTTTTTCTTGCAACTAGTGGACCCTGGTTTCTGTGTTTGTGTCTGTTGTTTTGCTATAGTCTTATCTCTATATTTGCTAAGGGCCAGATAATTATGCAGAGACATTGGTTTTCGAAATGTAATACGGGGTTGGTCCGGTACCAGATCTTTTAAAATAGGATCACTTTTTACAATAGGCCAATGTTTAATAAGAGTTTTCCTTATTGTGTCAGAAGCACAGTTAAAAGTAGTTAAAAAATTATGTTTGATCTTGTTTTCAATTGGCTCAACTAAATCTTTGTTTTTACCCTTTGATTCTATAAGTTGTTGTTGTTTCAAATTTTTTGTTTTATTATAAGCTTGCACCAGAATTTGTTTCGGATAGTTTTTTTCCTGGAAACGTTTTTGTAAAATTTTTGATTGAACTTTAAAATCGGCATCATCGGTGCAGTTCTTACGAATTCTGAGGTACTGGCCATACGGCACATTACGTAGCCACTTAGGATAGTGGCAACTATAATAATTTTAAAAGCTATTGACATCCACTTGTTTAAAAAAAGTTTTAGTTTTAAAATGGCCGAGGTCAGATATAAAAATTTCAAGGTCTAAAAACTGCACCGATGTGCTGGAAAAATGGGGAGTGAATGTGAGACCCCAATTGTTGTTATTCAGGGTGGAAACAAATTCAAGTGCTTGCACATGCGATCCAGTCCACAAGAAGAAGAGATCGTCTATATATCGTCTATGGAAATAAATATATTTAAAAAAAGGTAAATCAGGCTGTGCGATGTGTTGGGACTCGAAACGCCCCATGAAGAGATTAGCGTAACTTGGGGCGAATCGAGTCCCCATCGCACAGCCTTTGGTCTGACGATAAATCTGATTATTAAAATCAAAGGCATTGTGATCTAAAATAAATTGAATTGCTTCAATAATGAAATCGCTTTGTTCTGAATTAAAATACTCCTCCTGTTGTAAAAAATGGGAAACTGACTGTGTGCCTATAGTGCTTTCAATATTCGAATAAAGTGCTGAAACATCAAGAGTTAAGAAGGAACAATTCTCTGGAATTTGTAAAATGTTTAACTCACGGATAAGTTGAGCCGAATCTTTAAGATATGTAGGTAGTTGAGTGACTAGAGGTTGTAAAAAAAAAGGTCGATATAGTGAGACAAATGGCCAGTGATCGACCCGATCCCCGATATAATCGGGCGACCGGGTGGATCAGTGGCACATTTGTGCACCTTTGGGAGGTAATAAAATGTAGCAAGTTGGTGTGTTTTAATAGTTAGAAAACTCTTCTCTTTTTTATTTAGAATTTTTTGGGTGTCTGCTTTATTGATAAGTTTGCAATAAAGTGCATAATAGTCTGCTGAGGGGTCAGAATGTAATATTTCATAATAGTTAGAGTCAGATAAGATGTTATTTGCTTCCTTCAGATAAGCCGATTTATTCAAAATGACAATCCCGCCCCCCTTATCGGCAGGACGAATAATAATGTCAGGGTTAGACTGGAGTGTGGAAATAGCTCTGCGTTCAGGGGGGGGGGGGTGAGATTGTCACTATAAGTGAAGGGATCGGCAGATAGCGACCTGAATTCATTTGACATCATTGTGTAAAAGGTTTCTAAATAACCACCACGATGGTGGGTAGGATAGAATTGTGAAACGGGTTTAACATCTACGTGAACAACCATTTTGGGTGGATCTTGTAATGTTGAAATATTAGGTAATTGGTTACTCAGATCATCAATAAGGGGAGTGTACTGTTTTGAAACAATAGAAAAGTGGCGAGTCAAAGTTAATTTCCGAACATATTGATTTAAATCAAGGAACAATTGGAAGTTATCAGGTTTTGCTGTGGGGCAAAATGACAATCTTTTAGACAAAAGTGTCATTTCGCTCTCTTTTAAGATAAGAAGAAAGATTGAACAATTTTATAATCGGTTCTTTTTTTTGAGTGGGCATTAGATGTGGTGCTGTATCTATTGCATTTGTGTTGTTTGGTTCCACCTCTACACCCTCTGTATCGTGTTTTCTTTTTAGTGATTTGAGGTCGGGTGAAAGTGTTGTGACAGGGAAGAAGTGAGTGATTTTCCTGGTTTTTGGGCTGGATATTGTCAGTAGTATCCGAACAACATCGACATGGACAGGGCGGGAGACTAAAAAAGAGGATGATGGTGAGCTTACCAATCTTCAATCTTCAATCTTACCACTAGCTCACCATCATCCTCTGAACGCAGAGCTATTTCCACACTCCAGTCTAACCCTGACATTATTATTCGTCCTGCCGATAAGGGGGGCGGGATTGTCATTTTGAATAAATCGGCTTATCTGAAGGAAGCAAACAACATCTTATCTGACTCTAACTATTATGAAATATTACATTCTGACCCCTCAGCAGACTATTATGCACTTTATTGCAAACTTATCAATAAAGCAGAAACCCAAAAAATTCTAAATAAAAAAGAGAAGAGTTTTCTAACTATTAAAATACACCAACTTGCTACATTTTATTACCTCCCAAAGGTGCACAAATGTGCCACCGATCCACCCGGTCGCCCGATTATATCAGGGATCGGGTCGATCACTGGCCATTTGTCTCACTATATCGACCTTTTTTTACAACCTCTAGTCAGTCAACTACCTACATATCTTAAAGATTCGGCTCAACTTATCCGTGAGTTAAACATTTTACAAATTCCAGAGAATTGTTCCTTCTTAACTCTTGATGTTTCAGCACTTTATTCGAATATTGAAAGCACTATAGGCACACAGTCAGTTTCCCATTTTTTACAAAAGGAGGAGTATTTTAATTCAAAACAAAGCGATTTCATTATTGAAGCAATTCAATTTATTTTAGATCACAATGCCTTTGATTTTAATAATCAGATTTATCGTCAGACCAAAGGCTGTGCGATGGGGACTCGATTCGCCCCAAGTTACGCTAATCTCTTCATGGGGCGTTTCGAGTCCCAACACATCGCACAGCCTGATTTACCTTTTTTTAAATATATTTATTTCTATAGACGATATATAGACAATCTCTTCTTCTTGTGGACTGGATCGCATGTGCTAGCACTTGAATTTGTTTCCACCCTGAATAACAACAATTGGGGTCTCACATTCACTCCCCATTTTTCCAGCACATCGGTGCAGTTTTTAGACCTTGACATTTTTATATCTGACCTCGGCCATTTTAAAGCTAAAACTTTTTTTAAACAAGTTAATGTCAATAGCTTTTTAAATTATTATAGTTGCCACTATCCTAAGTGGCTACGTAATGTGCCGTATGGCCAGTACCTCAGAATTCGTAAGAACTGCACCGATGATGCCGATTTTAAAGTTCAATCAAAAATTTTACAAAAACGTTTCCAGGAACAAAACTATCCGAAACAAATTCTGGTGCAAGCTTATAATAAAACAAAAAATTTGAAACAACAACAACTTATAGAATCAAAGGGTAAAAACAAAGATTTAGTTGAACCAATTGAAAACAAGATCAAACATAATTTTTTAACTACTTTTTACTGTGCTTCTGACACAATAAGGAAAACTCTTATTAAACACTGGTCTATTGTAAAAAGTGATCCTATTTTAAAAGATCTGGTACCGGACCAACCCCGTATTACATTTCGAAAACCAATGTCTCTGCATAATTATCTGGCCCCTAGCAAATATAGAGATAAGACTATAGCAAAACAACAGACACAAACACAGAAACCAGGGTCCACTAGTTGCAAGAAAAAAAGATGTTTGTGTTGCATAATTATGCAAGAAAATCGTATTACTTTTAAATCTAATATTACAAATGAATTATTCCATATCAGACAGAATTATAACTGGGATACCAACTATGCAGTTTATCTGTTAGAATGTCCTTGTGGACTACAGTATGTGGGCCGCACCGTTCAGACGGTGCGGTCCCGCATGAACGCACACCGGTTCAACATTAGGAAAAATTTCCTCTTGCATAGTGTGTCACGTCACTTTTCACACAAACATAATAGCAACCCTGATTTATTGAAACTCACTATTATTGATGTTATTTCTATAGACCAACGAGATCGTTTCCGAAAACTTATCCATAAAGAGTCCTACTGGATCTTTAAACTTAAATGTCTCCATCCTGATGGGTTGAATGAGACAATTGAAAACATCACATAATACTCATTTGACCAGTATACCTTGTTGCTGCTAGATTTTTACAGTAATTGATTTATGTATTTTTCTATTTTTATATGTACATTTATATTTTTATATACACTTACCCTATGTTGTCCGTATGTAGTCCGTCTCATTACTTCCGTCTGTGCGCCGTGATTCTGATTATCACATCCGGTTTGGCACAGACGGAGTAACCGCCCATTGTGAGTTGATTACCTTTTTGTCTGTTTTTTGTATAAATATGTTCCTTTGTCAACATTTGCTATGAACTTGAGAAAGACGCCCGTCCTGGCGTCGAAACGCGTTGTTCTGCAAATAAATGATATCGCCTATACATCTACAACTCCTCATCCTTTCTGCGCCTATTGAAGTCCCTTGGGAGTATTTGGAGGTTGCTGTTACTATAGGACTCCAGTGAACCTATTGCAGATATGCCTGCTAAAAAAAGAAAAAAAAAGTTGCACAAAGTTGGTGTGCTCGGTGACAGCTTTTGGGTACATGCGCTGGCCCTTTAAAGGAAAACTGTCAGCAAGTTCACCCACACTAAACCCAATACACTGAGTTATACTGAGTCATACAGGGGTCACTTACATTTTTTCATCCACTGGTCCAAGGATCACGCTCTGAAGGTGGGGCCCCCACCAGCCATCTGCCTATGCCTTCTGCAGTGAACATCCTAAACCCGTTCCAGTACTTAGCATATTCATTACCTTCAACTCCACATCCTAGTGACGTGGAGTCACATGTCCCGTGAGCGCAGCACTCTGTCTGCAGAGCGCATGTGCCTAAAGATTTTGCCCAGTAAAAGAACGTGAGTGCTGGGTTAAATCTTTTGGTGCATGCGCTCAGCAGACAGAGCGCTGCGCTCACGGGACATGTGATTCCACGTCACTAGGACATGGAGTTGAAGGTAATGAATATGCTAAGTAGGACGTTCACTCTGGGAGGCAGAGGCAGACAGCCGTCGGAGGCTCCGCCTTTAAAGTGCAATCCTTGGACCAAAGAGCGCAACTTACAGGGGCATAACTCAGCGGCCAGTGGACGAAAAATTTAAGTGACCCCTTTATGGACTCCTGTTCACCCACACTATAACCCAGTGTATTGGGTTTAGTGTGGGTGAACTGGATGACAGTTTTCCTTTAAAGAGTTGTCCCATTAAGAAATAGGTCTAAATGGATGCATTATGTGAAAGAAAACATATTTAAAATGTACAAGCCTTTCCAAAAATGTCCTGTTTGAGAAATATAAGTTTACTCACCCCCATGTGCCAGATCAATGGGCGAGAAGAACAGTACAGGGGTATAAGTTACTTTACTTCAACACAGCACATTTGTCCTCCTTTACATATATGTATTTGGTGCCACCGGATTTTTCACACTTTGCTTTGTGGAACAACTCCTTACAGAGACATGCCTGCGTAAGACATAGTACACTGCTAAGGCCAGAAGCTTTACTTGGGAATGGCCGCAAGGCTCTTAAAGCAGCAGCCGTGGCTCTTAAGGCAGTGTTCAGGGCAGGCGGACGGCTCTGGGGATGTCCCAGTCTGCCCAATGGCCATTGTATGTATGTATGTATGTATGTATGTATGTATATATATATATATATATATATATATATATATATATATATATAGGAATATGCAAAGCAGCTCATTACATCACCTTTTCAGGTAATGTTCCCTGATATCAGCTTGGCTCCTGTTAAGGAATATAAAAAGCTGATCAGGATTTTTGCCAAGCCAGACTACTCCCCAAAAGGGAAGTTTCTACCCATCTGCAGACAGCTGTTTCTTTTTTTGTTTTGTTTTTAAAGCTGAGGAACATGCTCTCGATTCACCCAAAGTGCAAGAAAAAGTGCAAACGTGTTACACTAAAAAAACGTGCACAAAGGATGTGGTCTATCGCAAGCCCTTCTCCGATAGGAGAGAGGCCCCCCAACAAACCTTACCCTTCGCCTCCGGACCAAAAGGAACCTGCGAGGTTCCAGGTTCGATGTCCCTTTTTGCCGAAGCTACTAGGGGACCACAAATGCTCCCGGCATCCCCCTTGGCGTTAGCCAAGGTATCTGCCCGCAGAGCAGATAACGGTAGGTACCCTGCCAAAGCAGGAGTACCCGGGGTGTTTGCAGGGAGGTGCGGAACCTAATGGCCACACACACCTCCCCTAGACCGCCAGGAGGGACACCCAGAAGGGCTACCGCATCCTGACAAATCCTGTGAACACACAACACGCAAAAAGTGACACAGTGAGACAAAAAGAAATAAATAAGTGAATGTGTGAATCCGGCCGAATCTATAAAAATTTCTCTGATCCTAGCCAGAACGCCTGGAATCAAGAGGTGAGTGCCACAAGGTGAAGAGATTATGGTGCCCGTGCTTCAACTCAGTGAGTCAATACTCCCAGTGAGTTTCGGCACCTCGGGGTCACCACTCCCCGAGGCACAAAAGTACCTCGGCTCTAGACCCTCTCAGCGAGACCCGGAGGGAACAGGTCACATCGGGGCAGCCGTCCAGCTGATTCCTCAGAACCAGCCCCGGAAAGCCCTGGTACACCTGCATCTTCCATGCAGCACCCATCCCCACCAGCGTCACAGTCCACCGGCATGAAAAACTGATAAGAACAGATACTACACTTGATCTTAGCCAAAAGGCCAAGAAGCAGACAGCTATTTTGTGATGTTTGCCACTCATTTAGAACAGAGCAGGGTGATCTGGCTTGGCTGAAGTAAGAGGCCTGAGAGCAGCTAAAGGGAATGAGTATTTACCTCAGGGAGAGGCCACCACTCCTGGTGTAACGGAGCTTCAGAAGGCCATTTAGCACTCCGCGGGCATTCTGGGTAGGGGAATATGCAAAGCAGCTCATTACATCACCTTCCCTACCCAGAATGCCCGTGGTGTGCTAAATGGCCTTCTGAAGCTCCAGCACCAGGAGTTGTGGCCTCTCCCTGAGGTAAATACTCATCTCATTTTTTTTTTTTTTTTTTTTTTACTGGATCCTATTCTGTTTAAAAGCTCCGAGGTCTGCACTTTTCCAATTAGCAGGACAATTAAAACAACCAAATTAGAGGGCAAAATTATACTTTTTTCACATCTCTCAGGTGATATAATATATGAATATATTTGCTGTATGCATCAGGGGATTTCCTGACACATACAGCAAAAGACAACCACAAAAACGGTGTGTAAGGAGTCTAACTTAACAAACTCCAATCACTACAGTGTGAGCGTGCTCAGCAACATCAATTAGAAAAGGGGTGCTGCTATACGTATCAAATGTAATACATTATCCAGAAAGAAAAAGAAACACGCAAAACAGCGCACACCCATAAATATCAAAAAAGTACTCCTTATTAATACATGAATCAAAAAAGACAGACAAGGTTATTAAAAACATTTAAAACAGGCCTAAAGCAGCCAAAGCACAAAACAGGGTGAGCCCCCCTCAACAAAGGAACCCCACCCAGGGCACCTGCCTATAAAAGTACATCAATATCGTCACTATGTCATACAAATAAGCTACCGCATAGCACTATATTCATAACAACAGCCCACATACAACCTGTATTCTCATGTAGCAAGTAATGATGAAGTGACACAGGACGGTTAGTGGAGGTGTTACCAGGCAAGTGCCCCCCTAAAGACCCCACGCGTTCCGTTGCCCGTCGGCAACTTCCTCAGGGGTGTTGTGCTTCTATTTCCTTACATCTGTCTTATATATATTCCATAATCAACTTAATTACAAAGGTCTGTTTGACCAGAAGGAGATACCTGTGAGTCTCTGTGGTTTCATGTCCGAACGCTGCCGCTCGATTCTACTTCCGGGTCTCCTACCCGAGCGCTGTCGCTCGCTTGTATTTCCGGATCACACTCATAGCTCCACATATCATCCACGCATGCACACTCCATACTACAGACTTCCGGATCACATCCGTAGCTCCAAACACCATCCGCGCATGCGCACTCCATACTACAGACTTCATTACTTGCGCAGTGAGCTCCAGAATACACTCCGTCATTCATTCATTCTCGGGCTACGTCCTGACATACCCCTATGTGCATCACTTGTGGCTGTGCGCTCCAACACCACAGCCACAAGCCAATCCATCCATTCCCCTCACCATGAACCATAGACTTTCACAATAATGGTCCCTCAATACCATGTATTTCAATAAGCCGATCTTATATTATTCACATGGACATAAAAATACACATAGAAGACTTTATAGATAAATTTAAGATCATTATCTTAAGCTAGTAAAAAATATACAAAATAGATAGCATACCATATAAACTCTGTATAATACAGCCAATTTTGGCAAAACCTATATATCTCATGGGGGACCATCCATAGATGTACATCACATAGTCCATATTAAACACGACAAGTTTATACCTCATGGATTATGTGATGTATATTTATGGATGGTCCCTCATGAGGTATAAACTTGTCGTGTTAAATATGGACTATGTGATGTACATCTATGGATGGTCCCCCATGAGAGATATATAGGTTTTGCCAAAATTGGCTGTATTATACAGAGTTTATATGGTATGCTATCTGTTTTGTATATTTTTTACTAGCTTAAGATAATGATCTTAAATTTATCTATAAAGTCTTCTATGTGTATTTTTATGTCCATGTGAATAATATAAGATCGGCTTATTGAAATACATGGTATTGAGGGACCATTATTGTGAAAGTCTATGGTTCATGGTGAGGGGAATGGATGGATTGGCTTGTGGCCGTGGTGTTGGAGCGCACAGCCACAAGTGATGCACATAGGGGTATGTCAGGACGTAGCCCGAGAATGAATGAATGACGGAGTGTATTCTGGAGCTCACTGCGCAAGCGCAAGTAATGAAGTCTGTAGTATGGAGTGCGCATGCGCGGATGGTGTTTGGAGCTACGGATGTGATCCGGAAGTCTGTAGTATGGAGTGTGCATGCGTGGATGATATGTGGAGCTATGAGTGTGATACGGAAATACAAGCGAGCGACAGCGCTCGGGTAGGAGACCCGGAAGTAGAATCGAGCGGCAGCGTTCGGACATGAAACCACAGAGACTCACAGGTATCTCCTTCTGGTCAAACAGACCTTTGTAATTAAGTTGATTATGGAATATATATAAGACAGATGTAAGGAAATAGAAGCACAACACCCCTGAGGAAGTTGCCGACGGGCAACGGAACGCGTGGGGTCTTTAGGGGGGCACTTGCCTAGTAACACCTCCACTAACAGTCCTGTGTCACTTCATCATTACTTGCTACATGAGAATACAGGTTGTATGTGGGCTGTTGTTATGAATATAGTGCTATGCGGTAGCTTATTTGTATGACATAGTGACGATATTGATGTACTGTAATAGGCAGGTGCCCTGGGTGGGGTTCCTTTGTTGAGGGGGGCTCACCCTGTTTTGTGCTTTGGCTGCTTTAGGCCTGTTTTAAATGTTTTTAATAACCTTGTCTGTCTTTTTTGATTCATGTATTAATAAGGAGTACTTTTTTGATATTTATGGGTGTGCGCTGTTTTGCGTGTTTCTTTTTCTTTCTGGATACTAACTTAACAAACTCTACAGTACTGTGTAACACCACATTACTTACATACAGTAACCAGCGATGTACATCCATCACTGGGCTGAGCACTCTGCATCATCCCAGCGGGAAAGGAGTTAACTAGTGATGCTGAGCATCGCTAGTTAACTCCATGTGGGCTGTACTGTACACTTACTGGTCCGGGTTCCGTAGGAGGACATCAGGCCTTCAGTAATGACATCACAGAAGCAGAACTACAAAAGAAGATACATTATAGTACACCTGGGTAAGAATGCTGTGTTTTACAAATTTTTTTTTTTTATAAATCTTACATGTAAACACAGCTTGACATTGCTTTGTAGGTGCTTTCCCCCATTTTATTTAATGTTTTTATCCTATTTTTACTTGTTTCAGATATGGGCATTCTTCAGACTACCTCAAATTCAAGGACCATTTCAATGGCCAGCAATTTTTTTTTTTTTTTTTTATAAAAGGGCTAACAAGGGTTGTATGGGGGTGTATTTTGTTTTTCTAAGGTGTAGTTTTTTGCTTTTCTTTACAGGCTTATTAGTGGATGCCGTCTGATAGATGTCCATAAATATAGGCATAGTCTGATAGGCATCCATTAATAAGCTGGGGCTCAGCATTAGCTCCTCAAGCTATCACTAACCCACCATTATTACCCCGGTGCCACAGGGGTACCAGAAAGAGCCAGGTACCAACTGTCTTGGAGCATCAAAATGGTGCTCCAGAGCCTGGGTGATAACAGGCTTGCACCATTTAGGCCAGGGAGGGCCAAAAACAATGTTTTTTGCTCACTCTGGTAATGTCTGGCTACTGCTGCTTGGTTGGCATCTGGCTGATTTCAAAAATAGGGGGAACGCCACGCAATTTTGTATTTATTTATTTTTTAAAATGCTACCCTCAGCAGGGAAGAGCACCCACAAAGTGCTGTTGGGCTGTATTCACTCATGCCTTTTCTGTTGTTCTTCTGCTAGGGACCATCATGTTATCCATAGAGAAAGGCTACAGAAGAGTACAGGTAAGTGGATGACTCTTGACTGTATACAGTATTAAGCCATCTCTATAGATTGCTGTACACTGTATAGCCCACAAGGAGTTAGCTAGTGTTTCTCAGCATCTCTTGTTAACTCCGTTCCCACTTAGCCCAGTGAGGGGGGCACAGAAACCAGTGATGTACGTCTCCAAAGAGTTATGTAGTCATGCACAGCATAATGCTGTTTCCTGTCTGGGCAGGAGGTATCCAATGTATATCTCCTGCCCAAGTGAGTGCCCAAGTCACTGCTCTGAGTTGACCTGCCGTCAGCTCAGAGCAGGGACTCTGGACAGCTCAGTGTCTGGGTCCCAGTACTCTAAATAGCGTTGCACTAGGCACCCGACACATTTATCATGCTTACAACCGGCCAAGTGTTTTTGGATAGCCTGCAGCACAAATCTGTGTGCTGCAGGCGATCCAGAAGTTGTGGTGTAAGCATAAGTTGCAATGTAACAAGAGGCACAGCCAGAATCATGGTGCATGACTTTGGTGTAAAAACCCAAGGTTGCATCCCATGATACATGACCCCCTGGGGTATATTTGGATACAGTTAGAATATTACCTTTTATTAAACTGTGTTTAATTTTTTTTATATATTTCTATTACTTGGAAATTTATTTTTATGCGCAAGGCTCCAAATCCCCTGCAAAGCCATAAAGTCACATCATGGATTGTACAGCATGCTGTGTTATTTCTGTGATAATTTTATTAACAAAATGCAGAAACTTCCACTTAGTGATGGTAATTGCCTAAAGAGGTAAGTAGTATAGGCAGCAGTGTCTGGATTGCATAATATGTGGCATCATGCAGATGTAATGGGAGATTTATCAAAACCTGTATAGAGGAAGAGTAGATAAGTTGCCTATATCAACCAATGAATGGTTGCTATGGGCAACTGCACCACTTTTCCTTTACACCGATTTTGATAAATCCCCCCATTATCTAGCAACTAGAGATGAGCGAACTTATCGTAAATTCGATTCGTCATGAACTTCTCGGCTCGGCAGTTGATGGTTTATCCTGCGTAAATTAGTTCAGCCTTCAGGTGCTCCGGTGGGCTGGAAAAGGTGGATACATTCCTAGGAAAGAGTCTCCTAGGACTGTATCCACCTTTTCCAGCCCACCGGAGCACCTGAAAGCTGAACTAATTTATGCAGGAAAAGTCATCAACTGCCGAGCCGAGAAGTTCGTGACGAATCGAATTCACTGTAAGTTCGCTCATCTCTACTAGCAACCCCATATACAGCAAGCTTTATTATAACCAGTGTTTTCCAATCAGTGTGTCTTTAGCTGTTGCAAAACGACAACTCCCAGCATGCATAACTCTCATTTACTTCAATAGGAAATGCTTAAATAGCTCAAGTAGCTCTAAAAAGCATTTGATGTGTTACTTTTTCAGAGCGGTTCTTCTTGGAAGCTCTGCTAATTATCCCGCAATTTTACCCCACTATTTTCCAAAATATTTTTTTCAGTAAATGGCTCAATCTTGCACTATTTTTACAGCAAGCTTGGAAAATAGCTGTAAAATTGCTGCGATAATTAGCAGTGGTACCACAGAAGTAAATGCCCAGTGTGAACACAGCCTTACACAGCTTCAATTTCTTGGCTGGGTCAATAAAGGAGTAGTCCAGTGGTGAAAAACGTATCCCCTATCCTAAGGATAGGGGACAAATTTCAGATTGCGGGGGGTCTGACCGCTGGGGGCCCCCCCCGAGATCTCCTGTACAGGGCCCCGACAGCCCAAGGGAAGGGGGCGTGTTGACCACCGCAGGAAGCGGTGGCTGACACGCCCCCTCAATACAACTCTATGGCAGAGCCGGAGGGATGCCTTCGGCAATCTCCAAATTAAAGGGGTACTCCGGCGCTAAGACATCTTATCCTCTATCCAAAGGATAGGGGATAAGATGCCTGATTGCAGGGGTCCCGCCGCTGGGGACCCCCATGATCTTCCACGCCGCACCCCGTTAGAATCAGCCCCGGAGCGTCGCTCCGGGACTGATTACTGGTGATCACGGGGACGGAGCATGGTGACATCACGGCTCCGCCCCTGTGTGACATCACGCTCCGCCCCCTCAATGCAAGCCTATGGGAGGGGGCGTGAAAGCTGTCATGCCCCCTCCCATAGGCTTGCATTGAGGGGGCAGAGCGTGACGTCACTATGCTCCGTCCCCATGATCGCCAGTAATCAGACATAGAGCAAGCACGCTCCGGGGGCTGATTCTAACGGGGTGCGGCGTGGAAGATCACGGGGGTCCCCAGTGGCAGGACCCCGCAATCAGGCATCTTATCCCCTATCCTTTGGATAGGGGATAAGATGTCTTAGCGCCGGAGTACCCCTTTAATATATTTTTTTTCCTGCAGAGATAGAGAGCATAGACCTATAAAAGCCAATATAAAACTTCTCACCATAGAAACTGAAGCCAATAGAAGTATGGAAGCACAGACAGAAGATCAAGAAGGAGAACATACATACTGACTGCACATTAGAATTCAGTAAAACAGTCTTGAAATTCAGCAGTTGCATATGCAGAGCTCCCCCTAGTGGTGGCATGAGGCAGTCAGCATTTAAACATTTCTGCTATCCCTATACTTAGAAAAGCAGCAGACAACAATCTGCATTGTTTTCACCCAATACTACATTCATAAGCATGGCAAGGGCCCTTTTGATGAACCTGGTGCATGGTGAGCACCAGTGTGAATAATACAGGAGACATTACATTAATGCAGAACATTTATTAGAGCTTTGAGTTTTGCTAGGGGCCCTATGACTTCTGTGAGCTTTCATGATATTAGCTGTTCAATTCAAACGAATAAAGTTGTATTAAAATAATTCTTTTTTTAAGGCTGCCAAGAATACATTTGACACATCAAGTACAGTAAGCCCGTTGTGAGTCCCAGTTATAATTATAAAGTGCAGGATAACATTAGGTGAGCACATAAAAAAGACATGGGGAGGTGTCCAACTGTGCCCATCCTATTGGAGCCATATAATACAGAACTGTGGTGAATAACACCCACCAGACCCCCACAAAAACCAATTAATTCCAGAAAGCGGTATAAAGTATTATTCTCCGAGGCTCCCTGACGGCTGCTGCAGAACAGACAATTATATAGTATCCACAGGACAATGTTTTGTTACTGGCAGCCCAACCAATTATATTATTGATTACCTTATATCTGACAATTAATTTAGCAGTATGGGACTACATAAGGAACAACAAGTTCTTACAGAAGTGCCCTGTACCAAGATCCTCATGCTACTATGAACACATGTTGTAGAAAAGTGGGCTATGTCTCCAGCTGGGAAAAATGTTAGTGAAGCCAAATTTAATCTAACTGCTTAACACTTGTGGTCACAACTAGGGATGAACTAATCAAATCTGATGAATCCAAATTCATTACGAATTTCAGGAAAGGTTTGCTTTGCAACGAATGCAAATATCGCTGCCATTCGATAGCACGAATTGCTTCATTAAACTCCATTTAGTGCGGTCCAGGCTCCAGGGCATCTAAGATGGCATCTCCACATGTCAAGACATGGGGCAATGAATGCTGGGAAGGCGGGAACAGGGGTAGGCGGTATGACCCTTAATCACATGCAGCATGCAACCTATCAGCAGCCAGCCGCCCCTGTGATGTCACAGCCCTATAAAATCGGCAGCCATCTTGTGGCAGCTCACATGAGCGATCTATTGCAGAGAGAGAAGGACAGAGAGCAGTGTGTGTTCCACAGAAAAGCATTTTATAACAGTGATTCACCTCAAGCCCAAATCCAGCCTAGAAGCACTGATAGGGAAGGGAGAGAGATTGACAGAAAAAGTACAATTGCGGGTGTATTACAGCAACGATTCACCTCAAGCCCAAATCCAGCCTAGAAGGACTGATAGGGAAGGGAGAGAGATTGAGAGAGAAAGTGGAATTGTGGGTATATTACAGCAGCTACTCACCTCAAGCCCAAATCCAGCCTAGAAGCACTGATAGGGAAGGGAGAGAGAGATTGAGAGAGAAAGTGCAATTTTGGGTGTAGTACACAGCGTCTGTGTGCTGCAGCACTGGTGTGTAAAACAACTGAAGAGCTAATAGTAGCCAGCCAGTTAGGGTGAGCAGAGCAGTAAAAGCCACAATCACCTGCTATTAGTTCCTAATACTGGTTGAGTAGCGCAGCATATTGTCCTCTATTAAGTGTAACCTGTGCATACATAGGTGGTGTGCCATTTTGTTCCTGTCAAAGTCTTAAGGTAATAGTTACTGTGAAAGGCCAGCCAAAAGTACACACCTGCTTGTGTTATAGACAAATACTGTTTTAAGCGTACAGGAGCACATTGTACTCCTCATAAGTGCATACCATGCATGTACTTCTAAGTGGTGTACCATTTTGTTCCTGTTATAGTCCTATGGGCCTAGCTACTGTGAAAGGCCAGCCAAAAGTACACACCTGCTGGTGTTGTAGACAAATACTGTTTTAAGCGTAGTGGAGCACATTGTACTCCCCTCATAAGTGCATCCCATGTTCGTACATCTAAGTGGTGTACCATTTTGTTCCTGTTATAGTCCTAAGGGCCTAGTTACTGTGAAAGGCCAGCCAAAAGTACACACCTGCTGGTGTTGTAGACAAATACTGTTTTAAGCATAGTGGAACACATTGTACTTCACTCATAAGTGCATACCACGTACGTACATCTAAGTGGTGTGCGATTTTGTTCCTGTTATAGTCCTAAGGGCCTAGTTACTGTGGAAGGCCAGCCAAAAGTACACACCTGCTGGTGTTGTAGACAAATACTGTTTTAAGCGTAGTGGAGCACATTGTACTCCCCTCATAAGTGCATGCCATGTTCGTACATCTAAGTGGTGTACCATTTTGTTCCTGTTAAAGTCCTAAGGGCCTAGTTACTGTGAAAGGCCAGCCAAAAGTACACACCTGCTGCTGTTCTAGACAAATACTGTTTTAAGCATAGCGGAGCACATGTTACTCCCCTCATAAGTGCATAACACGTATGTACATCTAAGTGGTGTATCATTTTGTTCCTGGTAAAGTCTTAAGGTCCTATTTACTGTGAAAGGCCAGCCAAAAGTACACACCTGCTGGTATTGTAGACAAATACTGTTTTAAGCGTAGTGGAGCATATTGTTCTCCCCTCATATATGCACTAAGTATGTCAGGCAGAGAAGTGCCAGGACATGCACAGAGGAGTGGCAGAGGCCTAAATTCATCAGGCACAGGCAGAGGTCGTAGCAGACTAGGGGCGAGTGGCAGAAGCAGTCCCAGCGAGAGGCCTGAGCTCACGGTATCAGCTAGCAGTCGTGTCTCGACCAGCAACCTATCTGCCGTCATAGATTGGTTAACACGGTCATCCACTTCATCACAAGTAATATCTGACACCCCCAGTCAACAGTCGGTAGGTTCCTCAGACACAACCCTCAGTTGGCATGGCCCAGGAGCAGTACCTGTCATCCATTGCCTCAGTCATATGCTGTTCCCTCCCCCACAGAACTATCTTATGCTGTGGGTTCAGCTACACTATTTAGTGAGGACAGTCAGCAGCTACTGCCCAGCCAAGAAATGGAGGATACATCCACCGATTCCTTCGCTAGGTGGGCAAGTAGTGATGAGTAGAGTGGCATGGGAGGTGGTATTGCGAGCGTTCAGGCTCCTGAAGGTTGCCCTTGAGGTTGCCCTTGAGGCAGCAGCTGAGCCAGCAAGGTGGTAGCATGGTTGGCAGTCAGCATGGTGGCAGAAGTGAAAAGTCTGGAGACAAACGTTCGCGGGGCAGACCACCTGCTTTGCGGCAGCCTACTTTCCCGGGAGGTAGTGGAACAGGGGTTCCTGGGGTTGGCATCAGTAGCAGTCAATCAGAGAGGATTGTTGGTGGGAAAATCATCAACTTGGCGGTGTGGTGATGTTTTTCGTCAAGCATCTGGAGGAGGTTAACATGGCCACATGCAAGATGTGTCGGCAGAAGGTGAAGCGTGGCCAGGGTCCCAATGTTGGCACCACGGCCCTGTATCAACATATGCAGCGTCACCATAAAGCGGCCTGGGAGAACCGTGGCTCTGATGTGGTGGTCCAGCCTGCTGCATCACCCAGTGGCACGCCTCTCCCTGTTTCAGCCAGCCAAGGCTTCACTACCTCAGCCGAAGGGAGCTGTGTGTCATACCCTTCTTCTGTCGCTCCAGATGCTCCTGCTCCTCCTACTTCGAGTCATTCATTCCGCCAGCAATCCATCGGCGAAGCTATGTCAAAGAGACAACAGAATACACCCACTCATCCAACGGCGCAGAAGCTGAATGTGGTAAAACAGAACTGATGGCTCTCCACTGCTGAATGCTCACACCTGCGCCTGGATTGACCGGCAGTGTTCCCGGTCCTCACAGCAGTACAGAAGAAAGAATTTCCAGCGCAGGATACAATGCAACAGGTTCTTTATTACGGATCACATGGAATACACAGATAACACCAACGCGTTTCGGATCAAGCTAGACCCTTAGTCATGCCATGACTAAGGGTCTAGCTTGACCCGAAACGCATTGGTGTTATCTGTGTATTCCATGTGATCCGTAATAAAGAACCTGTTGCATTGTATCCTGCGCAAGAAGCTGAATGTGCTCCTGTTCAAGTTGCTGGTGCCGCAGTTCCTCCCTTTTCAAGTGGGGGACTCTGCAGCTTTCAGAGAACTCATGGCTTGTGGCGAGCCAAGGTGGAGAGTCCCATTTCTTTGCATAAAAAGGCAGTACCAGCCCTGCACAATTTTGTGGAACAGAAGGTGGGCCAGTCATTGAGCCTGTCGGTATGTACCAAAGTGCACGGCAGCACCGACGTGTGGAGCTGTAACTACGGTCAGAAGAAATCAAATCATGGCTTACTCCAATAAAACTGGAAATAAGAACCATGGTGACCGACAACGGGAAGAACATCTTGTCTATGCTGCGACAAGGAAGCCTGAGCCATGCACCCTGCATGGCACACATGTTCATTCTGGTTGTAAGTGGTTCCTGAAGTGTTCACCCCATCTGCAAGACATCCTAACAATGGGAAGGAAACTTTGCATGCACTTCAGCCACTCATACACTGCAAAGCACACCCTCCTTGAGCTGCAGCGTCAGAACGGTATCCCCCAACATAGTCTGATTTGCAACATTTCCACATGGAATTCCACCCTCCATTTGTTGGACCTAATATACGAACAGAGAAAAGCCATCACCGATTTCTTGATGATCCAAGTGGATAGGGGGACTCCCCTGTGTAACTTCAATGTCAACCAGTGGCAGCTCATATGTGACACCTGCTGTTTGCACAGGCCCTTTGAGGAAGCCACATTATTAGTCAGTCGCCAGGATTACGGGATGAACAATGTCATTCCACTGCTTCATTTCTTACAACACATGTTGGAAATGATGGCAGGTCAGGGCACTGGAGACGTTGGGCCTACTTCTCACAGCCTCATGAGCCCTGTGGGGAGGAGGAGGGGCACAGTGGAGCACAGTTAAGGTTTCGCGAAATGGGCGTATTTTTAGTCATCTGACAGGAGAGGAGGAGCTGGCAGAGGAGCTAGAGGGTTATTAGGAAGGCGAGACAGAGGACCCAGACACACTGTGGCAGTATGCAGTGGAGATGAAGGGAGGGAGTCCCTCTGAGTCACTTGCACAAATGGCACGATGCATGCTCAATTGCTTGCGTAGTGACCGCCGAATTGTCATAATTTGGCAGCGGGATAACTTCTGGCTCTCCAATTTATTGGACCCTCTCTACCGGCATAAAATGGGGGCCTTTTTTTACATCCACTGAGAGGGAGGAGTAACTGACTTACTACAGAGACATCCTACGTAGTCAGTTGGCCCATGCCTATCTGCGCCATTGTCTATCCTCTCGCAGGTCTTACTCTGGGGGCCCTCTGCGCTTACCTTCCACTGCCATGACTGCTGGGGAGGGGTGGGGTGGCAGGAGCAGTACCAGATCCATCAGCAGCAGCCTGATTCTACAGTTGCTGATGAGTAGCTTACTATACCAGCATAGTGTAGCAATTCATCAGCAGCAGGTAGACCTAGAGCAGGACCTGAATCAGTAGATGGTGGTATACCTTGACATGACCATACCAACACACCTTGAATATCCGCTGGAATTCTGGGCAGCCAAACTTGATTTGGGGCCGCAACTAGCAGAGTCTGCCCTGGAAAAGCTGTCCTGCCTGGACAGTAGTGTGCTATCAGAGCACGTGTTTAGTGTGTCAGGGGCCATAGTAACCCCAAGGAGAACTCGTCTGTCCACGAAAAATGTGGAGAGATTGACCTTTCTGAAAATAAAAAAGGCATGGATCAGCCAGGATTTCCACCCATCAATGCCTGATGCATCAGAGTAGATTGACCATGGTGCCACACCAACACTTTACAAATATGGATAGTGCAAAACATGTTTAAGGTGCTGCTCCCCAGTTACAGACATTCCTCCACATCAGAGCACAAGTAAATATTGAGGATATGCATTAGCTAAAACTTAACTTTTCTTAGGATTAAATATATGTACCCAATTTTTTTTTGATATTAAACAAAAGGAAATCTGTGCAAAAAAAACGACTCCCCTTTTAGGGCGAGTAACACTTGCCAAAAATGGAATTAATAGGGTGAGAGTAGGGCCTTATAGGGGTATTTTTTACCCCCACCTGCTGCAATGGACAATACGTCGTTCCCTTCCACCTTTTTGAAGAATGTGTTATTCGTCTTAAGAAGGGTGGCCCCACACAGGAAACTCCCTATTTCCACCTCAAAAACCCTGGATAATGGCAGTGTTTGTAGGTGGAAATAGGGAGAGGTTCCTGTGTGGGGCAGCCCTTTTTAGGGCGAGTAACACTTGCCAAGAAGGGAATTAATAGTGCGAGAGTAGGGCCTTACAGGGGAAGTATTTACCCCCACCTGTTACATTGGACCATACATTGTTCCCTTCCACCTTATAGAGGTCTTTGCATCACATCAATACTTGGTAGTGTAGGTGGCAAATGGTGTTTTTTGCACACCTTTCCTTTTTTTGATTTAAGAATATTATTAAAAGTTACGTTTTATGTAATGCATATCCTCAATACTTGTGTACAAGGTATGTATGTCCGGCACCGCTAGCAAACGAAGATCACGGTAGAATATCCAGGTGTAGGCAGTCATGAAATGTACTAGTGGATGTACGTGTAGCTATTCCCCAGATGGTGGTGTGGTTATCCAGAAGATAATAGCAAATGTATATAAACAGAGTAGCGAAATGGAAAATGCACTCACCAGAGTCTTACTGGGATGAAAGCTTTCTTTATTGCTGCGTGCTGTACAGAAAATCACCAGGTACGAAGGTGCACAGGGAGCTGTGGATGGAAAGAGGCAGGGGGCATGTGTGGGGCGGCAACTATTTTCGCGCACATGGGCGCTTCCTCTGGCTCGCACTGACGCATTCTGCATCTGGAGGAAGTTCTTATGGATTGAGAAAGCCAGGTTACCATGACAACATAAACAGGGTAAGTAAAAACAATAATCATTGTGTACTTAAAATATTCCATAAATAACTGAACCTCTATATAAACAGCCTGTGAGAGAGGTCATTAGGGGAGAAAGGCACCCATTTCATTTTTTTCATTAAGCCCCAGTGGTCCCACTGTGTTCAGGCTGATTTTCCAACGGGCTTCTTTTCTAAATAATATCTGGTGCCTGTCTCCTCCATTAGACGGGACGTTAACTTTTTCCAGTCCTGCAAACATCACACTGGTGGGATCCGCTCTATGACAGGTGCGGATATCAGAAATAAAACGCGTGGCTCCCCCACCAGTGGGAATAGAGCGCAAATGCTCTTTTATGCGCATTTGTAGTTTCCTAATAGTTTTGCCTACATAATAGTAGCCACACGGGCAGATTAAACAGTAGACAACGTAAGATGTTTGACCAGTTGACGTTATCAACTGTTTTATCACTATCTGTGTATCACCCAATCGAAACATTGACAGCCAAATTTTGACGGCAAATACTACAATGATGACATTTATAATTCCCCGTGGGTGACAAATTCGTCAACCAATTTGCGGGGTGCTGTTTTTGCTGAGCCTTAGTTTTAAATGTCTTTAGTAAATTACCTAGTGTTTTATTTAGTTTATGAGTAATAATGGGATTTTGGATTGATATTGTTTTTAAGTCTTCATCTTCTTGCAGTATATACCAATTCTTTCTAATGATACTACTGATAGTGTTTTTCATACTTGAATTTTTAAAGGTGAAAGTAAATCTAGTATTATTGTCAACATCAGTAGATTGTTTTAACTCGTTCTAATATAACAGTTCTTCCCTGGTTTTAAGTTGTACTTTTTTTTAAAGCATTCTGAACTAGTTTTTTGGGGTAACCCCGCTTCAATAATCTCCCTGACAAATCCTGGGCTTCTTTTTGAAAGAGATCTGATTTATTGTTTATTCGCTTCAGGCGAACGAACTGACTGTATGAGATGCTTTGTTTCACATGTGTAGGGTGAGAACTGTTAAAATGTAGAAGTACATTCCGGGATGTGTTTTTACGGTATGAGGTGGTGACAAGTGTATTATCCTGGACCATGATTTTAACATCTAGAAATTCTAACTTTTGACCTCCATACTGATAAGTGAATGCCATGTATTTATCACAAAAACAGGGGACCGCTATGGGGACTCCGTACTCATGCGTTTATGCTAATGTGTTTTTAGCCATGTTCGAAAGAGAATTTGTCTTCACCTCCAAAAATCCCTTAATACGTTAAGTAAAACTTTTCCTACAATTTTTAGACAATATTTTCATCATATGGGATGGAGATGAAGCTGAATGCACAGCATTTGTTCATCATCTAAATAAAGTAAATGATAAAAACATGGCATTCACTTATCAGTATGGAGGTCAACAGTTAGAATTTCTAGATGTTAAAATCATGGTCCAGGAAAATCCAAAATCCCATCATTACTCATAAAAGAATAAAATACTAGGTAATTTACTAAAGACATTTAAAACTAAGGCTCAGCAAAAACAGCACCCTGCAAATTGGTTGACAAATTTGTCATCCACGGGGAATTATAAATGTCATCATTATAGTATTTGCCTTCAAAATTTGGCTAAGTCAATGTTTCGATTGGGTAATACACAGATAGTGGTAAAACAGTTGATAACGTGTCAAATATCTTACGTTGTCTACTGTTTAATCTGCCCGTGCGGCTATTATGCAGGCAAAACTATTAGGAAACTACAAATGTGCATAAAAGAGCATTTGCGCTCTATTCACACTAGGGTTTTATTTCCCATATCCGCACCTGTCATAGAGCGGATCCCACCAGTGTGATGTTTGCAGGACTGGAAAAAGTTAAAGTCCCGTCTAATGGAGGAGACAGGCACCAGATATTATTAAGGAAAGAAGCCCGGTGGATAATCCGCCTGAACGCAGTGGGACCACTGGGGCTTAATGAAAAAAAGGAAATGGGTGCCTTTCTCCCCTAATGACCTCTCTCACAGGCTGTTTATATAGAGGTTCAGTTATTTATGGAATATTTTAAGTACACAATGATTATTGTTTTTACTTACCCTGTTTATGTTGTCGTGGTAACCTGGCTTTCTCAAACCATAAGAACTTCCTCCAGACGTCGAATGCGTCAGTACAAGCCAGAGGAAGCACCCACGTGCGCAAAACTAGTTGCCACCCCACTCACGCCCCCTGCCTGTTTCCATCCACAGCTCCCTGTGCACCTTCGTACCTGGTGATTTTCTGTACAGCACGCAGCAATAAAGAAAGCTTTCATCCCAGCAAGACTCTGGTGAGTGCGTTTTCCATTTCGCTACTCTGTTTATATCCTCAATACTTACTTGTGAACACTAACACTTTTACAAAAGATGAAGAAATGGTGCAGCTCACAATTACACACTGACCGAGGTGGATTGGGCAATACACCTATACCCTAGGTGTATAACATTTTTAGAAATGCAAGAAAAAAGAGAGGAGCCCACACCTCAAGGACAATGGTATTTTATAATAATTATATAATCTGCTGAGACCGTTCTTCAATTATAAAGAAATAAAAATGTATTAAAATATCAAATACATGTAACTTCCCCTCACAGGGCCCGTGTGGGAGGAAATAACTACATTAGCAACATATTGGTAAAATTCAACGGCAATTCATGAAAATATTCAATATTAGCTGCCAAATAGTCCGACAGTTTGACCAATACTCCGGCACTGCTGATATCTGATAGTTCAGAAAAAAAATGCAGATTTTTAGCTTTATACTGCAAGTGCTAGATGGAGATGTCCAAATTCAAATATGTAAGCCACTGGCATGAGAAAATGGATTTATATTACCAGTTAGATTTTGCCATCTCCTCTCGCTTGGTGTACGGGTGGATTACTCTGTATGCGCTTGCATGCGCTGCGATGGGCTGGTCCAGATGGCGCTGGACCCGGTGTTTGCCGTGCTGTTGCTCCGAGGGTCTGTGCAGGCAGACTGATGGTATTCCTCGTGGAAGAGGCGTCTGATGTCAAAATCTGCAATGGGATCGATTACAGGAAGTCCAGAAGCGGCAGGAGATTCGGCAGGTGGATTCAAATGCAATGTGTGGATTTCGGTGTAGATAGCAATTCCCGGAACTGGTTAACAAATCCCAATATAAGGTGCTGGGACTAAAGGTGGCTGAAGGGTGGCTGAAAATCTGTTGTGGGGTCACACTGCATCTTTTGGCACTAGGCTAGACGTGTTTCAGGGTACTCAAAGCAGTTAATTCGACCCCTTCCTCAGTAGCTGGGGTCGAATTAAGGAGGAAGGGGTCAAATTAACTGCTTTGAGTACCCTGAAACGCATCTAGCCTAATGCCAAAAGATGCAGTGTGACCTCACAACAGATTTTCAGCCACCCTTCAGCCACCTTTAGTCCAGGCACCATTATACTGGGATTTGTTAACCAGTTCCGGGAATTGCTATCTATCTCTAGTTACAACAGATTTCCCGTAACTCTCTTTAGGATATGCAGCAATTTAATGCTGATTAAACAAGTTATTAATGTGATTGTACCCAGGACTATTTTAATAAGAGGATGTGCTATCAGGGTTTTAAACTTCATAGGGCTTTCATTATGCCCTCCAGTCATAAAATCTTTGATGGAGGAGATCTGTTATTGTCTTTTGATTTTGGTAAACAAAGACCTAATTTATCAAAGTGATTAAACTGTCATTAATTGCACATTAAAGTAATAAAAGCAATTTAGAAAAAAGAAGACAAAATATAACACAATAAAAATATATCAACTTAGTGGGATTATTTGAGCAAACTGGACTTTGTATCTCAGCCCTTGACAATGCCGGTGTTGTCTGGTGAAACATCGGGGAGGTCCTCAGTTTTGTTGTGGTTATAGCAGACATATGGGGATAAATCAGCTAGGACATCCTGTATTTTTAACACACATTTACTGGAGCACTTTTCTATTATTTATAATTGGGTATAATAAAGTATATACATTTTAATAAGGTGGGTTCCTAACTTATGACCAGGGAATAAGTCCCCTGGGGCCCTTTTGGCTTTTAGGAGTTTTGTACTGATTAGGATGACCAGGAGGCACTGAGCAGCTGAGAATGGCATCATTGGGGATAAGCAGCCTGTAAGTATATTTCTTTATGACAGCCCCCACCTTCCTTGTCTTTAATAGGATTCTGCTGTGGCATGCACACTGCTGAAATTAATTTCCAACAGCTTCATTCTTTCAATGGAATCTGCTTTGACATGCACTGCCGTCAATGGTGACAGCACATGTTTTGAGCACTCCAAGTGGCGACTGAATCAATGCCACTGCTATGCACAGAATGTCCACCTGGACATCCTGTAGTGTCAAATAGTGTTGAGCTCCAATATTTGAAATGCAAATTTTTACCGCAAATATCGTCACTCCGCGATTTTGCGAATATTTAGAATATGGCGATATATATTCGGAAAGACAAATACTTTTTTTTTCACAGAACACATCACAACAATGATGTCTACTGTGTGAAAAAAAAAAAAAGTGATCATCCCTCCCTGCTTCCTGCTTGTGGTCCAAAGAAGGCTCCAGTATTATTTACTGTGTCAGTCGGTGTGGAGCGCGATTATTTCGTATATGCGAATATGAAAATATTCATGAATATCGTCACTTTCAGAGGACACTGATCATTATTAATTTTTGCATGGAAAAAAAGGGGAACAAGCATAGCGAATATGTGAATTTTGTGAACATAGGACGAATATTCGTCCATATATTCATAAAATATTGCGAATTCGAATATGGCCCCTGCTGCTCATCACTAGTGTCAATTAAATTAGCACCACATTTTAGACCTAAAAAATTATCCTCAATGGTGGATATTCACTTTATGGAGCTGCACCTAGCAAACCTTGTTATATAACACTTGCCATTATTGCATTAATGGACTTATATATAAAGTATACATTATTGGTGATGTGTTTTACTGATAAAGATTGATATCTTAATGCAATAGTCTCTGTTTTAAATTAGTTTTTCATAATGTAATTGTCACGATGCCGGCTGGCAGGTAGTGGACCCTCTGTGCCAGAGAGGGATTGGCGTGGACCGTGCTAGTGGACCGGTTCTAAGCCACTACTGGTTTTCACCAGAGCCCGCCGCAAAGCGGGATGGTCTTGCTGCGGCGGTAGTGACCAGGTCGTATCCACTAGCAACGGCTCACCTCTCTGGCTGCTGAAGATAGGCGCGGTACAAGGGAGTAGGCAGAAGCAAGGTCGGACGTAGCAGAAGGTCGGGGCAGGCAGCAAGGATCGTAGTCAGGGGCAACGGCAGAAGGTCTGGAAACACAGGCAAGGAACACACAAGGAACGCTTTCACTGGCACTAAGGCAACAAGATCCGGCAAGGGAGTGCAAGGGAAGTGAGGTAATATAGGGAAGTGCACAGGTGAAAACCCTAATTGGAACCACTGCGCCAATCAGCGGCGCAGTGGCCCTTTAAATCGCAGAGACCCGGCGCGCGCGCGCCCTAGGGAGCGGGGCCGCGCGCGCCGGGACAGAACAGACGGGGAGCGAGTCAGGTAGGGGAGCCGGGGTGCGCATCGCGAGCGGGCGCTACCCGCATCGCGAATCGCATCCCGGCTGGCAGCAGGATCGCAGCGCCCCGGGTCAGAGGACGTGACCGGAGCGCTGCAGCGGAGGGAGTGAAGCGAGCGCTCCGGGGAGGAGCGGGGACCCGGAGCGCTCGGCGTAACAGTACCCCCCCCCCTTGGGTCTCCCCCTCTTCTTGGAGCCTGAGAACCTGAGGAGCAGACTTTTGTCAAGGATGTTGTCCTCAGGTTCCCAGGATCTCTCTTCAGGACCACAACCCTCCCAGTCTACTAAAAAAAAATTTTTCCCTCTGACCTTTTTGGCAGCCAAAATTTCCTTGACCGAGAAGACGTCCGAGGAGCCGGAAACAGGAGTGGGAGGAACAGATTTGGGAGAAAAACGGTTGAGGATGAGTGGTTTGAGAAGAGAGACGTGAAAGGCATTAGGGATACGAAGAGAAGGAGGAAGAAGAAGTTTATAAGAGACAGGATTAATTTGACACAAAATTTTGAAAGGACCAAGATAGCGTGGTCCCAACTTGTAGCTAGGGACACGGAAGCGGACATATTTAGCGGAGAGCCATACCTTGTCTCCAGGGGAAAAAACGGGGGGAGCTCTTCTTTTCTTATCCGCGAACCTCTTCATGCGTGAAGAAGCCTGTAAGAGAGAATTTTGGGTCTCTCTCCATATAATGGAAAGGTCACGAGAAATTTCATCCACAGCGGGCAGACCAGAGGGCAAGGGGGTAGGGAGGGGGGGAAGAGGGTGACGGCCGTACACCACGAAAAATGGGGATTTGGAGGAAGATTCAGAGACCCTGAAGTTGTACGAAAATTCGGCCCATGGAAGGAGATCTGCCCAGTCATCCTGGCGGGAGGAAACAAAATGTCGCAAATAATCACCCAGGATCTGGTTAATTCTTTCTACTTGTCCATTGGACTGGGGATGATATGCAGAGGAAAAATTTAATTTAATCTTGAGTTGTTTACAGAGAGCCCTCCAGAATTTAGACACGAATTGGACCCCTCTATCCGAGACAATCTGCGTAGGCAACCCGTGAAGACGAAAAATGTGTACAAAAAATTGTTTAGCCAACTGAGGCGCAGAAGGAAGACCAGGAAGAGGGATGAAATGTGCCATTTTGGAGAATCGATCAACGACCACCCAAATAACGGTGTTGCCACGGGAAGGGGGTAAATCAGTAATAAAATCCATACCAATCAGAGACCAAGGCTGTTCGGGGACAGGCAGAGGATGAAGAAAACCAGCGGGCTTCTGGCGAGGAGTCTTATCCCGGGCACAGATAGTGCAGGCTCGCACAAAGTCCCCAACATCCGTCTCCAGAGTCGGCCACCAATAGAAGCGGGAGATGAGTTGCACAGATTTCTTGATGCCCGCATGACCTGCGAGATGGGAGGAGTGACCCCATTTGAGGATTCCGAGGCGTTGGCGTGGAGAAACAAAGGTCTTTCCTGGAGGAGTCTGCCTGATGGAGGCAGGAGAAGTGGAGATCAGGCAGTCAGGTGGAATGATGTGTTGCGGAGGGAGATCAACTTCTGAGGCATCCGAGGAACGAGAGAGAGCATCGGCCCTAATGTTCTTATCGGCAGGACGAAAGTGAATCTCAAAATTAAATCGGGCAAAGAACAGAGACCACCGGGCCTGGCGAGGATTCAGCCGTTGGGCCGACTGGAGGTAGGAGAGGTTCTTGTGGTCGGTGTAGATAATAACAGGAAATCTTGATCCCTCCAGCAGATGCCTCCATTCCTCAAGTGCTAATTTAATGGCTAGAAGCTCTCGATCCCCGATGGAGTAGTTCCTCTCCGCTGGAGAGAAGGTCCTAGAGAAAAAACCACAAGTGACAGCATGCCCGGAAGGATTTTTTTGTAGAAGAACAGCTCCAGCTCCTACTGAGGAGGCATCAACCTCCAATAGGAAGGGTTTGGAAGGGTCAGGTCTGGAGAGCACGGGAGCCGAAGAAAAGGCAGACTTGAGTCGTTTAAAGGAGTCTTCTGCTTGAGGAGGCCAGGACTTGGGATCAGCATTTTTCTTGGTTAAAGCCACGATAGGAGCCACAATGGTAGAAAAATGTGGAATAAATTGCCTGTAATAATTGGCGAACCCCAAAAAGCGTTGGATAGCACGGAGTCCGGAGGGGCGTGGCCAATTTAAGACGGCAGAGAGTTTGTCTGGATCCATCTGTAGTCCCTGGCCAGAGACCAAATATCCTAGAAAAGGAAGAGATTGGCATTCAAACAGACATTTCTCAATTTTGGCATAGAGTTGGTTGTCACGAAGTCTCTGAAGAACCATACGGACATGCTGGCGGTGTTCTTCTAGATTGGCAGAAAAAATTAGGATATCGTCCAGATATACCACAACACAGGAGTATAACAGATCACGAAAAATTTCATTGACAAAGTCTTGGAAGACGGCAGGGGCATTGCACAGTCCAAAGGGCATGACCAGATACTCAAAGTGTCCATCTCTGGTGTTAAATGCCGTTTTCCACTCGTCCCCCTCTCTGATGCGGATGAGGTTATAGGCGCCTCTTAAGTCCAATTTAGTGAAGATGTGGGCACCTTGGAGGCGATCAAAGAGTTCAGAGATGAGGGGTAAGGGGTAGCGGTTCTTAACCGTGATTTTATTAAGACCGCGGTAGTCAATGCAAGGACGTAGGGAGCCATCTTTTTTGGACACAAAGAAAAATCCGGCTCCGGCAGGAGAGGAGGATTTACGGATAAAGCCCTTTTTTAGATTCTCCTGGACGTATTCGGACATGGCAAGAGTCTCTGGGGCAGAGAGAGGATAAATTCTGCCCCGGGGTGGAGTAGTACCCGGGAGGAGGTCGATAGGGCAATCATAAGGCCTGTGAGGAGGTAGAGTCTCAGCTTGTTTTTTGCAGAAAACATCCGCGAAGTCCATATAGGCCTTAGGGAGACCGGTTACTGGAGGAACCACAGAGTTACGGCAAGGGTTACTGGGAACCGGTTTTAGACAGTTCTTGGAACAAGAGGACCCCCAACTCTTGATCTCCCCAGTGGACCAATCCAGGGTTGGGGAATGAAGTTGAAGCCAGGGAAGTCCAAGGAGAATCTCCGAGGTGCAATTGGGGAGGACCAAAAGTTCAATCCTCTCATGATGAGATCCGATGCTCATAAGAAGGGGCTCCGTGCGGAAACGTATGGTACAGTCCAATCTTTCATTATTTACACAATTGATGTAGAGGGGTCTGGCGAGACTGGTCACTGGGATGTTGAACCTGTTGACGAGAGAGGCCAAAATAAAATTTCCTGCAGATCCAGAGTCCAAGAAGGCCACTGTAGAGAAGGAGAAGGCAGAGGCAGACATCCGCACAGGCACAGTAAGACGTGGAGAAGCAGAGTAGACATCAAGGACTGTCTCACCTTTGTGCGGAGTCAGCGTGCGTCTTTCCAGGCGGGGAGGACGGATAGGACAATCCCTCAGGAAGTGTTCGGTACTAGCACAGTACAGGCAGAGGTTCTCCATACGGCGTCGTGTCCTCTCTTGAGGTGTCAGGCGAGACCGGTCGACCTGCATAGCCTCCACGGCGGGAGGCACAGGAATAGATTGCAGGGGACCAGAGGAGAGAGGAGCCGAGGAGACGAAACGCCTCGTGCGAACAGAGTCCATATCTTGGCGGAGTTCCTGACGCCTTTCAGAAAAACGCATGTCAATGCGAGTGGCTAGGTGAATAAGTTCATGTAGATTAGCAGGAATTTCTCGTGCGGCCAGAACATCTTTAATGTTGCTGGATAGGCCTTTTTTGAAGGTCGCGCAGAGGGCCTCATTATTCCAGGACAATTCTGAAGCAAGTGTACGGAATTGTACGGCATACTCGCCAACGGAAGAATTACCCTGGACCAGGTTCAACAGGGCAGTCTCAGCAGAAGAGGCTCGGGCAGGTTCCTCAAAGACACTTCGGATTTCCGAGAAGAAGGAGTGTACAGAGGCAGTGACGGGGTCATTGCGGTCCCAGAGCGGTGTGGCCCATGACAGGGCTTTTCCGGACAGAAGACTGACTACGAAAGCCACCTTAGACCTTTCAGTGGGAAACAGGTCCGACATCATCTCCAGATGCAGGGAACATTGGGAAAGAAAGCCACGGCAAAACTTAGAGTCCCCATCAAATTTATCCGGCAAGGATAAGCGTATCCCAGGAGCGGCCACTCGCTGCGGAGGAGGTGCAGGAGCTGGCGGAGGAGATGACTGCTGAAGCTGTGGTAGCAACTGTTGTAGCATAACGGTCAGTTGAGACAGCTGTTGGCCTTGTTGCGCTATCTGTTGTGACTGCTGGGCGACCACCGTGGTGAGGTCAGCGACAACTGGCAGAGGAACTTCAGCGGGATCCATGGCCGGATCTACTGTCACGATGCCGGCTGGCAGGTAGTGGACCCTCTGTGCCAGAGAGGGATTGGCGTGGACCGTGCTAGTGGACCGGTTCTAAGCCACTACTGGTTTTCACCAGAGCCCGCCGCAAAGCGGGATGGTCTTGCTGCGGCGGTAGTGACCAGGTCGTATCCACTAGCAACGGCTCACCTCTCTGGCTGCTGAAGATAGGCGCGGTACAAGGGAGTAGGCAGAAGCAAGGTCGGACGTAGCAGAAGGTCGGGGCAGGCAGCAAGGATCGTAGTCAGGGGCAACGGCAGAAGGTCTGGAAACACAGGCAAGGAACACACAAGGAACGCTTTCACTGGCACTAAGGCAACAAGATCCGGCAAGGGAGTGCAAGGGAAGTGAGGTAATATAGGGAAGTGCACAGGTGAAAACCCTAATTGGAACCACTGCGCCAATCAGCGGCGCAGTGGCCCTTTAAATCGCAGAGACCCGGCGCGCGCGCGCCCTAGGGAGCGGGGCCGCGCGCGCCGGGACAGAACAGACGGGGAGCGAGTCAGGTAGGGGAGCCGGGGTGCGCATCGCGAGCGGGCGCTACCCGCATCGCGAATCGCATCCCGGCTGGCAGCAGGATCGCAGCGCCCCGGGTCAGAGGACGTGACCGGAGCGCTGCAGCGGAGGGAGTGAAGCGAGCGCTCCGGGGAGGAGCGGGGACCCGGAGCGCTCGGCGTAACAGTAATGAGGTTTAATATATAATATTAAATAAGAATTATTATAAGAGGGTAAAGCATAATTTGTTAGCTAGCATTTGTTTTTTTATTATTCTTATGATTTTACTGTTAAATCTGTATATGTGTCACACGACCAGCTTATACAATTGTGTTTGCTTCAATTATAGATGCTGCAGCACCACCTGGGGGCAGAGCTTAATTTCTTCAGGTTAATGAAGTGAGGTAAAGTTCTGGCAGGAACTAATATTTTATGCTTTAAGATTTTTCTTTAATTATTTTCATTATTTTAGACGTTGTAAGGCTGTGTTCACACTTAATGAATTCAAAGCCCGTAACGGATAAAAATAAATAAATAAATATATATATATATATATATATATATATATATATCTATAGAGCAAAATCATCGGTATATACACATATATATATATATATATATATATATATAAATATATATATATATATATAATATATATATATATATATATATATATATATATATGAAGTAGAGTATAGACACTTGCACCAAAGCCTATTTTTTTTACACATGTATAGGAGATATTGGGATAAAAACAGTTCGTGCTTAAACGGTTATTTAGCGGAGTGGCCCGTGGTGTATAGTGTTGAATGGGTGGTGCTCACAGGTATTAAAAGTACATGTATATATCTTCACAAAGAGTATCGAAAAAGTTGGAGCACTCCCCCAAAATCTTGAACAGGCTTTTATTTCATCACTGATGCGACATGACACGGTAGGAGCAGGGTTTGCGGGTGCGGACAGGAGGCTAAGGGGACATACAGGTGGGGGAGCAACAAATGTTTCACGCTGTGTAGCCCAAGGAAGTGCTAGGTTGGAGCCCAAGGAAGCGCTACACAGTGTGAAACATTTGTTGCTCCCCCACCTGTATGTCCGCTTAGCCTCCTGTCCGCACCCTTCTACCCTGCTCCTACCGTGTCATATTGCATCAATGATGAAATAAAAGCCTGTTCAAGATTTTGGGTGAGTGCTCAAATTTTTTCGATACTCTTTGTGAAGATATATATATCATACGTATCTGCTTCTGTTTCCAACTTTCATTCAGGCCTCCATGTCACTAGGTGTACTGACGGTAGTCCTGTGTCTTAGGGCCTGCTCATTGCTAAATGATGCAGTCGGCCCTACCAATAAGAAGGTGCTGGCACCAGGCCAATCAGCTGTGGTGCCTGCAGACGCTTCTCCTGGAGGAGGGCTATTTAAAATCCTCCCTTTTCGCATACCTATTGTATATTTTGCTAACCTGTCTGTGTATCTGACCTTTTGCCTGTGACCTGCCTATCCCTCTGCCTGACATTCTGTTCTTTAGCTTCTCTTTTGGTTTCTGACTCTTGGTCTGTCCCTGATCAATCCTAGGACTGACTATTCTTGACGCCCCTGCACTTTTATGGAAGTAAGAAGAAAATGACCCTCTGATGGGCGCTCCGGTCCTAGTCATACTGCAGAAGAGTCCATAAAGTTGCTAAAAGGACATCTTTTATTGTTTAACGATCCTGCACTTTTGTCCAGCGTAGGGACCATCACCCAGTTGGGGGCTGCTGTATAGGGCGGATCATCAAAAGAGGTAGGGATTGGGGTTTAGGCTAGCATCACACCTGTTTCCCACCCCAGATGTTATAGTTTCCTTTATTTCTAATCTGTACCTGACTTTGTGTTCAATAATAGCAATTAAAAACATAAACATATGAAAATAACCTTAGCCATTCCTTGTTCACCAATTGGCACTTTGTAGTAACAATGAGAGAGAAAATGATCCATAACAGACCAATATATGGAGGGTTAATCCAATTATTCACCAAAAGATCACCGCAGTGATCCACTAATTCCCTAATTTCCCATATATTAAAAAGATATAGCTTTATTAGTTCACACACTAGATTAAAAAGTCAGGGTGTCTTTCTCTCCTTATGTAGAATTATCACTGAGTACGATGTAGCTCAATTATTAATTTGCTGTATGCACCTGCAGTGTGCCATACAGATAGGAAGAGACACCTCTGTGTTTAAAATCAGATAGCAGCCCCCCTCGACATGTTTCACCGTTCACACGGCTTTGTCAAGAGGCAGTAACGGGAATGGAAGTGTTACCAATACCAGGATTACAAACTCCCAAATTCTAAATTTGGGGGGTATTAATAGTTTGATGATCGGATCTATTCTGGATAAAAAAATGACGGCTCAATGTTAATCTACGAATAAAGTCATTTAGATCTAAAAATAACTGAAAGTCATTCGGACGTGCAGCAGGACAAAAAGAAAGCCCCTTCGTAAGTAAATTAGTTTCATTTTCGGAAAGTATATAGCTAGATAAATTAAAACATTTTATATTTTCTTTTTTTGTTATTCATTTTTCTGTCTTTGAGATAGTTGTAGAGGTGCGATGGCGTTTTCTTTGACCTCCTCTGCAACCTCTCGGTTTTCCTTTCTTTTTAAGGATTGTGTTCGATTTTGTGTCTTTATGAGGGGGTAATACTGAGTGATCGTGCGTAAGCGTACATCCAAATTGGCATTGCACGCTAGAGTGGCATCTGTAGTGGGAGGGCAATTGTAAAAAGAAGATGAAGAAGTGGAAGCAGGAGTAGAACTCCCTGGGGTGTCAAACGTGTCATATTGTGAACTATCAATAAGTGTGGAACTCATGTCAGACAATGAAACCTCGTGTACCGTGAGGAGGGAGGAATCGATGGAGCAGTCGAGAGGCTTACAGGGCTGCCCAGCATAGAGACCCCCCACTGCCCCGGAACCCAGGTCCAACCCATGACAGGGATCCGAAAAAGTAAGTGGAGGAAGCAAAGGACAGACCATGTTAGGTGCTGGTCTGTCTAATGATAGGAGAGTATTAGTGGTGGTGTTGTTACGAACATTAACATTAGAATTAACAGGGGAGATCCGTGTAATAGTGGTGACTTTTTGGCTACAACTTTCATTGGCATTAGTAGCAGACATAGAAGATTTATTAGCTGATGATTTGGTTTCAGAAGTAATTTGATTTTTCTTACTATTAGAATTTTTTGAGTTAGAATGTTGGGAATTACCACGAGCTGAATTTACTATGGTTCTGCTATGTTCAAATCTTCTATCAGTCCCCAAGGGAGTGATAGACGATGTTTTCAAAATGGAATTAATTGGGTTTTCCTGTTTTTTAGAGGATAAAGTATTATTAGACATTTGTTTCTGAGGATTATATCTTGGCCATTTATGTATTTGGCCACACATATAATCCTGTTTGTCACGATTAAACTTATGTACTTTTTTATTTATGGTTTCTATCTCAAGTTTTTGTAATCTATTGGATAACAGTCCCTCAAGTTTGTGATATTCAGAGCAACCCGAAAAGGTTGCCAGAGTGTTTTTAATGGACCTGGCTTTGTCCCGATAATAGAGGACTAATGTATTTCTTTTGTCCAGGAGACGAGTAACAAGTCCCCTTGAACAATTTTCCGTAAATTCATCCCACTCTTTATTTTTCAGAGGCCTTTTCAAAATGAAAGAAGCGATCTGGTTGCTATGGACAACTGGTTAACTTTTCCTGTGCACAGGTTTTGATGATCACCCCCCCCCCCCCCCCCGTGTAAATATTTACGAGGTATATAAGTGCTTAAAGAAGCATCTGGTTTCAGGTTACAGAACAGAAGCTCATATATTAGAGTATTCCTGTCATTGTAGTGTCAAAGAGACATGTCAAGAGTCTTGATTGGTTGGTGTTTGAATGTTCAGGCCCCCACTGATCACTAGACCGAGCTGGGACAAGCCCTTTTCTCCCGGTATCGCTATTCTTCCCATCTTATTTCATTAGACGGGCTCCATAGACTTATTAAAATCTGTCTCCTGCAACAAGACAGGGGGAATAGCTAGCCAGGGAGTGAATCTCACAACCAAGCATTTCTGAACCCCAGACCCCAACCAATCAAAAGTTTTTTCAGATGACATTGTGGTAGCCCAGTACAGAAGTGGCCGTTCTGTACGCTAGTGGTCCTATCAGGTGGACTCAGACCCAGTCCCCTGGCCTCCACACTCCTCATGACTCTCATCACCCAGTCTGTCATGTAAAGAGTTAATTTATTATGTTCATGTGAATGTGACTTTAAGTATTGTTGTTAAGCCTGTGTAACCAAGGAAGGTGCCAGTGACCAGGTGACTTGTTGGTGACCTATGGGACCCCTCCAAATTGCTCCCATATATTGCAGGGAGGAGCTAGCTAGTTCAGTCGAGTTGAATCTTAGCTGAGGTACAGTCAAGTGAAGACCTGAGAGTGTCTGGTGTTCCTGAGGGAGACCAAGGCCTAACCACGCAGCCACTTTCTGTGGAACCCCCTAAAGGTGAAAGCCTGGTAAGCCTAAATACAGGGGAGAAGTCTAGTCAGCATAGTCAAGTCTAAAGTCAGTGTGGGACTGCATAGTTGAGTCCACTACAAGTCCCAGTGAGCCCACAAGTCTCCTAAAGTCACTGGTCACCTCCTTGGGCCTAAAACTGAGCTGTAAAGACTTTAACATCTGTCTGCCTCAGTAAAGCTGCAGTTGTTCAGTTACCTTGCATCGGAGTGATTATTTGCCCCACGCATGGCCCAGGAACTAGCATCCATACCTCGGGTGGTGTAGAGGATAACCACGCCCTGTCGTCACAAATACCAAGGGTTAATATCATCTGCCCTAAGGGTTATAACATCTGCCCTTCATCAACACCCTCACCACAACTTGGACACTCTGAAAGTAAGTAATCATTTATTTTTTAATATAATAATAGGCATTTCTCTAAACCCCTCACCTCCAGCCGTAAAACCTCTTAAATAAATTGCTGGTTTGACTGAAATGAAAACATCTTACTTTTGATATATTTTGTCTTTTGCCTAAGTTCACACGGCTGTTGTGATCCAACCCATTCTGGGTCTGTTCGGCTCTTTTTTTTTTTCCCGAACGGCCCTGAATGAGTCGAAAGACAACTGACACGTTGGGTCCTGACGGATCCTATTGACTTAAATGGGGTCCATTGGGTGTCCGTTATTTTACAGGAGCTAAGCAAAGAAAAAAATAGGACATGCAGTATTTTTTTTCTCCGCTCAACTCTCATACTTCCGAAGGACTGGCGGAGCATGCCGCATTAAAGGGGTACTCTGGTAAAAAAACATTTTTTTAAAGCAACTGGTGCCAGAACGTTAAACAGATTTGTAAATTGCTTCTATTTAAAAATCTTAATCCCTCCAGTACTTTTCAGCTGCTATATGCTCCACAGGAAGTTCTTTTCTTTTTACATTTATTTTCTGTCTGACCACAGTGCTCTCTGCTGACACCTCTGTCCATATCAGGAACTGTCCAGTGCAGGAGAGGTTTGCTTTGGGGATTTGCTCCTGCTCTGGACAGTTCCTGACATGGACCGAGGTGTCAGCAGAGAGCACTGTGGTTAGACAGAAAAGAAATTTAAAAAGAAAACAACTTCCTGTGGAGCACACAGCAGCTGATAAGTACTAGAAGGATTATGATTTTTAAATAGAAGTAATTTACAAATCTGTTTAACAATCTGGCACCAGTTGATTTTAAAAAATAGTTTTTCACTGGAGTACCCCTTTAACAAGCCTAGTTATTTAGTAAAGCAGTGGTTCCCAACCAGTGTGCCCTCAGCTGCAGCAAAACTACAACTACCAGCATGCCCGGACAGCCAACGTCTGTCCGGGCATGCTGGTAGCTGTAGTTTTGCTACAGCTGGGGGCACACTTGTTGGGAAGAAATGCAATGGAGGTTTGTAAAAAATGTAGTGAAAATGATACTCCCCAGTCATTGTTAGCATGGTTCTCCTCCTAAATCTGGAATAAAGGCTCTGTTCACATCTGCAATGTGTCTTCAGTTTATAACAGAAGCCACAATGCTCTGCCAAATAGAAGTCTATAAATATTTAACTGAAAGGAAAACAAATGATAGAATATATATATGAAGGTAATTTTTGCTTCACTAAACATCACACACTTGGCATCCCCTTATAAAGGCGTGCGCAGCCTATTATATTAGGGTGTGCACCCTAAAGCACAAACTCACGCCGCACACGAACACTGCTGCCGGAACCCAGCGTTCATTCAGAAGGCCTGGTTTGGTGCGGAGATCGCAGGGATCCCAGCGGCAGGACCCCCCGGATCAGACATCTTATCCCCTATGCTTTGGATAGGGGATAACATGTCTAGCGGCAGAGTACCCCTTTAAAGCATCCAGAACAACACATAAAATTTACCAGAACATTGTCAGACGTATCTTACTTTTTATCTACAGAAATTTGCAGGTAGGTTACGGTATTATAGTGATTTATTGCAACTTTTTACTTTTTTCATTTTGGTTTAGGTAACTGGAGACAAAACTACTAAAATAAAGCATCTAAAAGAACACAAAGTAAAGGAAGCAAAGCAAGAAGTATTACAGAATCTTCCACCTTTACATAACACCTGAGAAACTAAAAGAAGTGGAAAGTAGATTAGACAAGCTCCAAAACTATGCTTGGACTGCAGGCCACCATTGTCAACGACAATTTAACAGTTTAGAAAGTTAAGCAAAAGATAATTCTGCTCTCCTGAACAGTTATGAGATCAGGCGCTGGGATCAACTTTCAATAAATAGTTTTTTATTTCATTTTTTATATTTTCATATTTTTTTTATAATTGTAATATTTAAAAATGTATTTTTTTTCTTTATATGCTGATATCTTTATTTATTAATATTATTTATTAATTCATTAATAATTATTTTTAGATATTTATGTAATTTTTTTTAGATATTTCACATTATATTTTATTTACTTTTTAATTAGGAATATATTTACATTTACTTTTAGATATTTATATTTTTATTAACTATTTATATTCATATTTTCATTTTTTATTTATATATTTATTCTTAGACATATTTTTGTTTATTTCTTACACTATATATATATATATATATATATATATATATATATATATATATACACACACACACACACACACACATTTTTACCTATATTACATCTTTTAGATTTCTTGATATATATTTTTTTATCTATTTTATATTTTTAGATATTTTTTATTGATTTCATATTTTAAAAATGTTATATATTTATGTTTTACAATTTTTATATACATATTTATTTTTATAGATATTTTACTTTTTATATTTTTTTTCTAAAGTTTATATTTTTTATGTTTTATACATGAATTTTTTTATATTCTTATTTCATTTATTTATATTTTTATTTTGTATAAATTTTATATTTTATAGATATTTTTATTTATTTTCATATACCGTATATACTCGAGTATAAGCCGAGTTTTTTCAGCACGATTTTTCGTGCTGAAAACGCCCCCCTCGGCTTATACTCGAGTGAACAATTTTGGCTTAGCTGTGAGGGGATGGGCCAGGCCGTCCATCTTCAGCCATCTATGCTGCAGGGACCGTCCGGTGGGGAGGGTTAGTCATTCCGGGCTGTCCATCTTCCCCGGGAGGCCCTCTTCTCCGCTCTGGCCCGGCCCCGAACTAGTGATGCTGCATTGATACCACCGCGCAGGGACGTTCATGTGCAGGGACATCACGGATGTCTGCTACGCATGGACGTCCCTGTGCATCGTCAACGCATTATCACTAGTCCGAGGCTGGCCCAGAGCGGAGAAGAGGGCCTCCCGGTGAAGATGGACAGCTCGGAACGACTAACCCTCCCCACCGGACGGTCCCTGTAGCATAGATGGCCGAAGATGGACGGCCCAGACCAGCTCCCCCTTCCACAACTGGGGAGGTGAGTAGAAAACAAAAGGTGGGTCTGGATGATGATGAAGGCATTGACAGGCTGTGATGATGAAGGGGGGGATGATGAGGAGGGGGATGATGACGGGGGGATCATCACCCTGTCATTATCACCCCGTCGTCATCACCCTGTCATTATGATGGGGTAATAATGACAGGGTGATAATGACAGGGTGATGATGATGAGGGTAATAATGACGGGGGTGTTAATGACGGGGGCCTGGATGATGACAGGGGGGATGATGACATGGGGGGATGATGTATTTCCCACCCTAGGCTTATAGTCGAGTCAATAACTTTTTCCGAGGTTTTTGGGGTGAAATTAGGGGCCTCGACTTATATTGGAAACTGCTAATACTCGAGTATATAAGGTACTTCATTATGTATATTTTTATATTTATTTTCATATTTTTTTAGGAATTTATATTTTTATACATACATATATATATATATATATATATATATATATATATACTGTATATATATTATATTTTTTTACACAATTTAATTTTTTAAATAGAGTTTATTTTTTTTTACAAAAATATTTGTAGTGTTTTTTATTATAGACACTCAAAAAAAACATTTATACAAAACACGTACTGGGGTATACACTTCTTACCAACAGCACTTACAATGTGCACAACAATGGTATTCTAGAAACAAATAATTATCCGGTGGATTGAGTTTAAGTGTCTCATTTTGGGGGGGGGTTCAACCTAGATAATTGGCCCTGACTCAGAAACTGTGTCCTGTTGCTCCCTGTTGAATGGAGCAGAGGGTCAGGACTCCATTCATTCTTTATTTAGCCCCCAGAAAATAACAGAGTGCAGGCTATCTCCAGCTCCATAGAAGACTCAGGGCCCCGTTCTCACGATTACATTGTCCCTGACAGGGGCCTAGCTGGAAACTACAGGACCATAGACTAAAAGGCCAGGTACAAAAAATTGTCCTGGGCCCCCCTCTGCCAAATGGTAATTTTTTTAAAGGTTCCCATCATATTGTGATAGCTAACTAGGTAGCTAGGTTTGTAGCCAGGTAGTTAAGTAGCTAGGGATACTGCTAGCCAGATAGCTTGGAAGGTAGGTAGTTATTTGGGTAGTAAGACAGCCAGGTAGGCAGGTAGCAAGAGAGTTAGGTATGTAGGTAGCTGTATAACCAGGTATTTAGGTAGCTAGAGATCCAGGTAGTTATGTAGCTAGGTTGCCAGGTAGATAGATAGCCAGGCTGCATCTTTGGATTGGCAATCTGGCAGCAGGTAAGTGGACCCCCGCCATCACGTAATCGTGATTCCCGTCTTCTGAATCACGTCTTCTGAAAAGCCCACTGAGCTACCAACACATGTGATTTTATGCTTTAGATGCTGTGATATACATTAATCATGGCGTCTAAAGGGTTAATCAGGGAAAGCGGTGGGATCGCACTCCCTATCATTAACAGTGAGTGTCTGGCAACAGATAGTAGCCATCACTCACCACTGTAAAAGTGACTGCATCTTCTGCGCTTCCTTCATAGTCACTTAATGCTCCAGGGTGTACTTTTATGCCCTGATGCATTAAAGGGGTATTCCAGGAATTTTTTTTATTTGACTATGCTACAGGGGCTCTAAAGTTAGTGTAGTTCATAATATAGTGTCTGTACCTGTGTGTGACGGTTTTCTCACAATTCTTATGTGATTTTCCCTCCAATATTTATTTTTACCAGCATACAAAATGACTGTCTCAGATTTTTCCCAGGTTGCAATGCGGCCGAGACCTGACTCACACTAGTCACCTGATGACAGGGAGCCTGTCTGCTTCAATGGGTGGAGCGATCGCTTGGTGAAAGAGAGAGCTCAATATGCAACTAATGCTGTAGGCACCCTGATTGAAAACCACAGGTCTTTTGAATAGATGCAGCTCATTTATGTTTCAATGGGTGGGGTGGCTGATGTGTGGGAAGAATGTAAATGGAATTGTGGGATTTGTAGTCAAAAAAAGAAAAGTCAAACAGGAAATACCAGTTCACAAAAAGCTAGCCACAGTGTTATGGTAATCTCACAACATTTAGACCCAAGACAAGCGCAGATCCTTCCTAAACATGTCCATTACTGCCTGCCAGGTACGTACTAAAAATCACCTTATGGTGGATAACCCCTTTTAGGCCCGGACAGCAAGGGTGCACATTTATGGCCAATGTCCTGAACGGGTTTTAGTATTGTCTTTGACAAAAGGACCATTCCATGAATGGTAAACTTGCAAATTAAACCTAGAGTCGCTGACATATGCAATAGTCAGTGATAGATAAGGTTGCAATTTAAACTAAAAGTCACAAATTCTCTTTGTTAAAAGATTTGTTTAATTTTAAGTAAATATTGAGCACTCAGGGTGGTCAGGGTTGGCATGGCATTTGCATAATTTAGTGCAATTTTTTATAGATTGTAAATGATAAATCCAGTGTCAGAAGATACGCTGTATATACTCGAGTATAAGCCGAGTTTTTCAGCATGATTTTTTTGTGCTGAAAATGCCCCCCCTTGGCTTATACTCGAGTGAACAAAAAAACGTTTCTGGCTTAGCCATCGGCTGTCTGGGCATGCTGGGAGTTGTAGTTTTGCAACATCTGGAGGTCCGAAGGTTGAAGACCACTGGGATTGACAGGCGGTGATGATGAAGGGGGGATGATGACGAGGGTGATAATGACAGGGTGATGATGACTGGGTGATAATGACAGGGTGATAATGACAGGGTGATAATGACGGGGTGATAATGACAGGGTGATGATGATGGGGGTGATAATGACAGGGTGATGATGACAGGGTGATGATGATGGGGGTGATAATGACAGGATGATGATGATGGGGGTGATAATGACAGGCTGATGATGACAGGGTGATGATGATGGGGGTGATAATGACAGGATGATGATGACGGGGGTGATAAGGACAGGGTGATGATGACGGGGTGATGATGATGGGGGTGATAATGACAGGGTGATAATGACGGGGTGATAATGACAGGGTGATGATGATTAGGGTGATAATGACAGGATGATGATGACGGGGGTGATAAGAACAGGGTGATGATGACGAGGGTGATAATGACAGGGTGATGATGACTGGGTGATAATGACTGGGTGATAATGACAGGGTGATAATGACAGGGTGATAATGACAGGGTGATGATGATGGGGGTGATAATGACAGGGTGATGATGACGGGGGTGATAAGGACAGGGTGATGATGACAGGGTGATGATGACAGAGTGATGATGACGGGGGTGTTAATGACTGGGGTCTGGATGATGACAGGGGGGAATGATGACATGGGGGGATGATGTATTTCCCACCCTAGGCTTATAGTCGAGTCAATAACTTTTCCTAGGTTTTTGGGGTGAAATGAGGGGCTTCGGCTTATATTCGGAACGGCTAACACTCGACTATATACGGTATGTCCATTTTATTCATTAAACACCTTCTTTGGCGCACACAGCAAAAATAGCATGTGCCCCAGAGGAAAGACGTAAAATAAGTGTGGCAAACACAGATTCTCTGTCTACACTGGCCTTTTGCGCTATGTTTACAGGCACACATGCATTAGTAAATGTCACCCATTGTCTTCATGCTAGTTGACAGCAGGACCCAGTGTGCAAAGGTGCAGCACCAGAACTAGAAAAGATCTGAAAGGCAGAGCAGTGAATAGACAATTCAATTCAAGAAATGTTATGTACAACATAGAAATACTTAGTCTTAAAGATTAAACAACTTTACAGCCAGGAATGCTGCTATAATTTACTTGTTTCACAATCTAATATCTTTTTTTTAAATACATCAATTATTATTTTCTTCCCTTTTGTCTGAGCCAAGGAGACAGATTCCAAGCACAGATGAGACTGCTTGTCTTGATCTATAATTACACTGATAAAGACATACTTATGTAGCTGGCCAGCAAAGTCTTTCCTTTTTATATTTAGCTTTTTCAAGCTATATTATTTAAATATGAACCAGGGGAGAGCAAAGGTTACCATGAGTCTGGGTTTACGTTTCACCCACAAAGCGACCAAAAAACAAGATTATTGAAGGTAGCTCGGCTTTCAAGTTGACTGCAGCTTATTCTGATCCTGGTCTGAATGTGTTTAAAGTGTACCTGTCGTCAACAAAAACTTTTTTATAATGTAGATAATACCATTAAATGTATATTTATAATATACATTGGTTAAGAAATTTGTATATTTTTGTCCCTACAGCTATTGTTTTTGTGTCTCTATGAGGAGTCCAAATACAGGAAGTGATGGTGGACAAGCAGGGCTCTGTGTACTTAGGATAAGCAGGGCTCTGTACACTGAGGCTCTATAACATGTCCCCGGCTCACACAGCAGGATGATTGACAAGCCAGGAGCCTACACATATCCCTGCACAGATCCCCGCTTCTCCTGCCCTCACTTCCTGTATTTGGACTCCTCATAGAAACACACAGGCAATAGCTGCAGGACAGCATTTTTTCACCCAAAAATATGCAAATTTTTTAAATCATGTATACTACAAATATACATATAATGGTATTATCTACATTATATCAAACATTTTTGTTGGCGGCAGGTACACTTTAATTTTAGGAGTGTGATCTGAGTTTGATTTTATTTTGGGGGTCTGGTCTGGGGTCTGACTAAGTTAGGGTTCTGGTTTGATGTCTGAATTTATTTATGGGCCTGCTCTGGGGTCTATTTTTATTTATTGGCCTGTCTAGAAAGTTGGCATTGTCTATAGACACAGTATGGCAGGTTGCTAGTGGAGAACCACCGGCAGCACGAAACAGGATCATGTTCCCGCTTCACAGACAACTTTGGTTAACTCTCACACTATCTGGGAACAGGGTGACCAATCATCTGGAGGCCTAGACTGGCCTTCCCCCACCCTACTGGACTTCATGGAGAAGCTTCTCCCTATTTAAAGTGTACCTGCCATATTACAGAAACACATTGTGTTACTCACTAGGCCATGCAGATTCTTTACATGTCTTTTTATGTGTCTAGCCTCTGTATTTGGCCCTCAAATCCCTCTGTTCTGCTGCTCACTCATTCTGGAATCCACTGTTCAGAAAGAGGCTAGTCTGAGGCAAGCACTGAGCCCGTCCTCATTCCCCATGCATTTACGTCCTCCCTCAGTTTGCTGTCCTGTGTTGGGTATCCTCATCCAATCACTGCAGGCTGCTCTGCAACCCCAACCTCTCTGTTTTTAGACAGGAGTTTGATAGACATGACAAGATTGAGCACAAAGAAATGCTAGTCCCTAACTTCCTGGACATTGCCCCGGCCTGTACTTCAGCTGGGACATTGATGATACTGCAGCTGGACAGGGTTATGTTTTGGAAACCCCTAATGGTCTTTTTTATAAGCCTTTTTTTTTTTTAAAGGAGATTAAAAAAAAATGATTAAGTATAAGAAACGTTAATGTTTTGCAAAGATGTACAACATATAAAAAGTTTTGGATTCTGACAGTGCCCATTCCCTTTAATCCTCCACTGTGTAGAAATATAACAAATTCAATGTCATATTTATCTACGGTACCTTTACATATGGTGCCCACTGTGTCTTGATGTATAAGGATACATTTTTATCCATCAAGTTTTGGATTGCTGCATACTGCATATGGATCAATTTCCCTTGTGGCCTCTGAAGAGAAAGGACTTCTCTTTACTAGTAATTTACTAAAATACGACACATTACTACATACTAGATGCTAATACTAGATCTAGTATATATCTAGTTGTATACTTATAATGTTCATTTTTTCTATTGCTTTAAATTCCAACTTAGCGAAAAAGTTTTCTGCTTATGTGGTCAATTCAATGCATTCTAAGAATAAAAAACATAACAAAAAAGAAAATATTTTAAAGATAAAAATATTCCTTTTATAGAGTTGGTCTCAAAGCATAAGTTGTGTTTTCCACTGCAGTTTCTTTTAACTAAAAATAGATGGTTATTTTCATTTATAGACTTGGCAGCCCCAGTCTTTTACAAACTAGAAACAATAAAGCTTTGACAAATTCCATCTGTAGCTTTTCTATGTTCATTTATTCACTGTGTGAATTTACAAGGAGGACAGATTGGCATTTTATGGTACTCGTGTCTCCAGTGGTTTGGATTACCAGGGGTCAAACTAACTCAACAATCCCTCTAATTGTAATAATTTTATCATGTGTGGTAAAGTCACATAAGAAATCAAAAGCTGTTACAATTGACATTATAAAAATTAAGCTTCTGGGTCTGAATATGTGGCTTTGTAATTATACGAATGCCATTCACAGACAATTGGAACCATACTGGAACTTAAAATTATTCTTTTCAAATGTGTACATGAGAAATGTCATTACGATACTGGATAAAACGAGTCTTTGTTTCTAAGAAGTAAGAAATTGCAGAGACATATCTGAAATACTAATTACAAATCCATGATCCCTTCACTGTAATAACTAAATATTAGGCACAGAAGAAACTGTGGATGGCACCACTGCACATTACAAAACTGAGAAGATAACCCTTAATAATAAAGTGCAGAGAAAAACAAAACACCTGTATAGAGTGGAGCTCACATGTGAACACAGTCCAGGTAAATACAAAGCAGCTATAATACAAATAGTAAGGCTCCTTTCACACTATATTATTGTTCCGTTTAGGAACTTCCGTCAGAAGTTCCGTCACTATATCGGGGAAAACCGGTCTTTATAAAACCCCTGACAGCCGTGACTAAATCGCATTGCAGCCTATGGAGTTTTGTAACTGCCCGTTTGCACCCGTATATGCCCGTAATTCCTTACAGACGTTATATAGTGACGGGACATTGTGGCGGAAAAATTACTGCATGCAGTTATTTTTCCGCCACGATGTCCCGTCACTGTATAACGTCTGTAATGAATTACGGGCATATACGGGTGCAAACGGGCAGTTACAAAACCCCATAGGCTGCAATGCGATTTAGTCACGGCCGTCAGGGGTTTTGTAATGGCCGGTTTTCCCCGATATAGTGACGGAACTTCTGACGGAAGTTCCTAAACGGAACAATAATATAGTGTGAAAGGAGCCTAAGAATATGGGCACTCATCCGTAAAACATTACTTTTATTCTTCTGTTACAAAATTGCTCATGAACAGGTAGGGAAACAAAGATGACCCCGGCAGCCGCTGTAGGTAGAGAGGCGACCGACTGTTTCATGGGAAAACCTGCTTCCTCTGGCCTTCAGGGCAGAGGAAGCAGATTTTACCATGAAGTGTAATCAACTCAAACTCCTTAGTTGTTTTCCATGTCAGTTGTCACCAGTGTTTTCCAATTTAATACATATTCCCAGCCTGGAATTTTTCTACCAACGTGCAGAACCTAACATTTATCAGCGTTTAACCTTATCTGCCATTTCCCAGCCCAAGCTTTTAACCTATCCAGATTATTTGTAACAGTACACTGTTGTGTTGTCTACTATACACTGTGCACTGTCCTCTATTGTGTTATCTAGTATACACAGTGCACTGTCCTATATTTTGTTATCTACTATACACAGTGCACTGTTCTCCATTGTGTTAACCACTTTGCAGAGCTTAGTATCATCTGCAAAGGTTGACACTTTACTATCCAATCCTTCTACAAGATTATTAATAAATATATATAAAAATAATAGGACCCAAACCTGACTCCTTTGCTACCCCACTAGTAACAGTCACCCAATAACTACCATTAATAACACCCTCTGTTATTTATCACTGAGCCTGGTTCTTACCCACTTACACACATATTGTGCAATGTCACGCCCCTTCATTATATATGTGCATATCCCTGAACACAGCTCATATGATACTAAAGCCCCGCCCATCACATGGATTCACTTAATCAATTAGGCGACTACTGTTAAGGGGAGAAGGACAATTGTCATGATGTAAACAGTTTTTTCCTATCTGCTTCTATTTTCCAATTTCTAATTGTTTTATTACATGTTAATACATTATTATGGAGGCTGCAATCTTGCCTGAGCATGTTTTTAACAGCATTACACCAAGCCCCATTGAATTGAAAGCTGTCTGGGCATGCTCGGTGACCTTTGCAAGGGTCATTCTAGAAGGAGGGAAATGTTGAGCTGTAAACCCCTCTTATCTATACATTGGTGTCACCTTTCACTGTAATCCTGTCTGTGATGATAAGGAGAAGACAGTTAATGTGATCTATACAAGACAGGAAGTCTCAGCCTAGTTTGAGGCCAATAGGTCAGAATGGAAACTGCAAGATTTTAGGACTATTACAAAAAATTATTAAATGGAAAATTTGGGAAAAAAAACACTTTAACCCCTTAAGGACTGAGCCCTTTTTCACCTTAAGGACTCGGCCATTTTTTGAAATTCTGACCACTGTCACTTTAAACTTTAATAACTCTGGAATGCTTTTAGTTATCATTCTGATTCCGAGACTGTTTTTTCGTGACATATTCTACTTTAACATAGTGGTAAAATTTTGTCGATACTTGCAACCTTTCTTGGTGAAAAATCCCCAAATTTGATGAAAAATTTGAAAATTTTGCATTTTTCTAACTTTGAAGCTCTCTGCTTGTAAGGAAAATGGATATTCCAAATAATTTTTTTTTATTCACATATACAATATGTCTACTTTATGTTTGCATCATAAAATTGAAGTTTTTTTTACTTTTGGAAGACTTCAGAGGGCTTCAAAGTTCAGCAGCAATTTTCAAATTTTTCACAAAATTTTGAAACTCGCTCTTTTTCAGGGACCAGTCCAGGTTTGAAGTGGATTTGAAGGGTCTTCATATTAGAAATACCCCAAAAATTACCCCATTATGAAAAAATGCACCCCCCAAAGTATTCAAAATGACATTCAGTCAGCGTTTTAACCCTTTAGATGTTTCACAGGAATAGCAGCAAAGTGAAGGAGAAAATTCACAATCTTCATTTTTTACACTCGCATGTTCTTGTAGACCCAATTTTTTAATTTTTGCAAGGGGTAAAAAGGAGAAAATTTTTACTTGTATTTGAAACCCAAGTTCTCTCGAGTAAGCACATACCTCATATGTCTATGTTAATTGTTCAGCGGGCGCAGTAGAGGGCTCAGAAGGGAAGGAGCGACAAATGGTTTTTGGGGGGCACGTCACCTTTAGGAAGCCCCTATGGTGCCAGAACAGCAAAAAAAAACACATGGCATATTATTTTGGAAACTAGACCCCTCGGGGAACATAACAAGGGGTAAAGTAAACCTTAATACCCCACAGGTGATTCACGACTTTTGCATATGTAAAAAAATAAAAAATTTCCCTAAAATGCTTGGTTTCCCAAAAGTTTTACATTTTTAAAAAGGGTAATAGCAGAAAATACCCCCCAAAATTTGAAGCCCAATTTCTCCTGATTCATAAAACACCCCATATGGGGGTGAAAAGTGCTCTGCTGGCGCACTACAGGTCTCAGAAGAGAAGGAGTCACATTTGTCTTTTTTGAAGGAAATTTTGCTCTGGGGGCATGCCGCATTTAGGAAGCCCCTATGGTGCCAGAACAGCAAAAAAAAAAAAACACATGGCATACTATTTTAGAAACTAGACCCCTCGGGGAACGTAACAAGGGGTTAAGTGAACCTTAATACCCCACAGGTGTTTCACGACTTTTGCATATGTAAAAAATGTTTTATTTTTTTACCTAAAATGCTTCTTTTCCCAAAAATTTTTAATTTTTAAAAAGGGTAAAAGCAGAAAATACCCCCCAAAATTTGTAACACAATTTCTCCCGAGTACGGCGATACCCCATATATGACCCTAAACTGTTGCCTTGAAATACGACAGGGCTCCAAAGTGAGAGCGCCATGCGCATTTGAGGCCTAAATTAGGAATTGCATAGGGGTGGACATAGGGGTATTCTGCGCCAGTGATTCCCAAACAGGGGGCCTCCAGCTGTTGTAAAACTCCCAGCATGCCTGGACAGTCAGTGGCTATCTGGTAATACTGGGAGTAGTTGTTTTGCAACAGCTGGAGGCTTCGTTTTGGAAACCGTGGCGTACCAGACATTTTTCATTTTTATTGGGGAGGGGAGGGGGGCTGTGTAGGGGTATGTGTATATGTAGTGTTTTTTACTTTTTATTTTATTTTTTGTTAGTGTAGTGATTTTAGGGTACAGTCACACGGGCGGGGGTTCACAGTAGTTTCTCGCTGGCAGTTTGAGCTGCGGCAGAAAATTTGTCACAGCTCAAACTTGCAGCCGGATACTTACTGTAAACCTCCGCCCATGTGAGAGTATCCTGTACGTTCACATTGGGGAGGGGGGGAAATACCTCCAACTGTTGCAAAACTACAACTCCCAGCATGTACGGTCTATCAGTGCATGCTGGGAGTTGTAGTTTTGCAACAGCTGGAGGCACACTGGTTGTGAAACACCGAGTTTGGTAACAAACTCAGTGTTTTGCAACCAGTGTGCCTTCAGCTGTTGCAAAAGCTACAACCTCCAGCATGTACGGACAGCGAAAGGGCCTTGTAGTTATGCAACAGCTGGAGGCATACTACTTTGGCTGGGGATGCTGGGGATTGTAGTTATGCAACAGCTGGAGACACACTGGTTTGCTACTTAACTCAGTGTGCCTTCAGCTGTTGCAAAACTACAACTCTCAGCAGTCACCGACAGCCAACGGGCATGCTGGGAGTTGTAGTTATGCAACCAGCAGATGCACCACTACAACTCCCAGCATGCACTTTAGCTGTTTGTGCAAGCTGGGAGTTGTAGTTACACAACAGCTGAAGGTGCACTTTTCCATAGAAAAAATGTGCCTCCAGCTGTTGCAAAACTATAAGTCCCAGCATGCCCATAAGGGCATGCTGGGAGTTGTGGTGGTCTGCCTCCTGCTGTTTCATAACTACAGCTCCCAGCATGCCCTTTTTGCATGCTGGGAGCTGTTGCTAAGCAACAGCAGGAGGCTGTGACTCACCTCCAACGATCCACGATGCACCAGGTCAGTCCCTCGTCGTCGCCGCCGCCGCTCCTGGGGCCCCGATCTCAACATTGACGGCGGGGATCGGGGTCCCCAGCTCCCAGGGTGCCCGACCCGCACCTGCTCACGTCCTCCGGAAGAGGGGCGGAGCGGGTTGCGGGAGTGAAACCCGCAGCAGGCGTCCTGATTGGTCGGCCGGGAAACCGGCCGACAAATCAGGGCGATCGTGAGGTGGCACCAGTGCCACCTCACCCCTGCTGGCTGTGGCTGTTCGGGGCCGTCAGAGACGGGGCCGTCACTGGAGACCCGATTGACCCGGAATCTGCCGCAGATCGCTGGACTGAATTGTCCAGCGATCTGCGGCCATCGCCGACATGGGGGGTCATCATGACCCCCCTGGGCGATATGCCCCGATGCCTGCTGAACGATTTCAGCAGGCATCGGGCACCGGCTCCCCTCCAGCTAGCGGTGGGGGGCCGGGATTTGACAGGACGTACTCAAACGTCCTGAGTCCTTAAGGACTCGGAAAAGGGGCCGTTTGAGTACGTCCTGCGTCCTTAAGGGGTTAAAGTCTTTAAAAATACGTTAAACATAAAAACTTGATTCAAACAATAGGTAATTTTCTGATGACTCATTCCCGTTAAGATAGAAGAGGAAAGAAAGGGAAAACAGAACAAAGAGATCAAAATATTATTATCTGGATGTTACAATGAATGGCTAAATGTTACCTAATTGAAAGCTCCTTTTGGCAGAATAAGGCAAATAACTAATTAAAACTTATTTTCCATAGCATCTATTTGATGTTTAGGTATATCCCCTTAAAGTCCTTATAGAAGTCCTTTTATTTATCTATTTAGACACTTTTTTGTTTTTGTTTATTGCTTTAAGACCTGGTTTCAAGTCCTGCTAAAATATCTTACTTGGGTGCCATGCTTTGTTTAGAACAATCCACACACTAGTATTGTTAAGATCAATGGCTCTTTTATGATTCACATAAACATCACTGAAATATTAGCTATTCTCCCAGTATCCAAAAACAAAATTGAACAGCACCTCCAAATAAAAAGAGATAAATACAAAGGTGCATGCCGCCATGGCTGCAAGACAAATGCAAACACTAATATATATATATATATATATATATATATATATATATATATATAAACATTGACTACATGAATTATTTTGAACCTTTTAATGTTATATGTACAGTGGACCCTCAAGTTACAATATCAATTGGTTCCAGGATGGCAATTGTATGTTGAGACCATAACTCTATGGGAAACCAGTAATTGATTTTAAAGGCCCAAAGTGTCATCCAAAAATAGGGAAGATTTTAAAATAAAATAAAATAAGCAAATAACTTATCCAGATAAGACAAGTCCTTACTAGTGTTGCACACGAATATTCATAATGCAAATGTTTTTTTGCGAATATTGCAACTTTGCGATTTCACGAATATTACGAATATAGCGCTATATTATTATTATTTTTTTTTTAAAGAGCCGAGGCAAATCCTCTCTATCAGCCAAAGTGCAAGAAAAAGTGCAAACGTGTCACACTAAAAAAAAGTGCACAAAGGATGCGGTCTATCGCTAAGCCCTTCTCCGACAGGAGAGAGGCCCCCCAACAAACCTACCCTTCACCTCCGGGCCAAAAGGCACCTGCAAGGATCCAGGTTCGATGCCTCTTTTCGCCGAAGCTGCTCCTGGCTTCAACCTAGACGTTAGCCAAGGTATCAGCCAAGGAGCCATATACTGATGGCATCTTGACCAAAGCCAAGATGCCCAGGGATTGCAGGGAGGTGAGGAACCTAATGGCCACACACACCTCCCCTAGACCGCCAGGAGGGACACCCAGATGGGCTACCGCATCCTGACAATCCTGTGTACAAATAAAGACACAAACGTGGCACAGTGACAAACATAAAAAAATATATATAAATAAGTGGACGAGTGCAGATATATTGCCCGGTCATCTGGCCGGCTCTATAAAAAATTGCCCTGATTCTAGCCAGAAGGCCGGGATACAAAGGGTGAGTGCCAAAGGTGAAGAGTATGGTGCAGTGCGTTCACTCAGTGAGTTAACACCCAGTGAGTTTCGGCACCTCAGGGTCACCACTCCCGGAGGCACAGAAGTACCTCGGCTCTACACCCCCCTACCTCATGGCGAGACCCGGAGGAAACAGGTCACATCAAGACAGCCATTGAGCTGGTTACGTGGCACCAGCCCTGGAATGCCCCGGTACACCATTCGGCATCCATCCTACATCAATGGCAGAGACTAAACCACTGATAAGAACAGATACTACACTTAATCTTAGCCAAAAGGCCGAGAAGCAATGTAGCGCTATATATTCACAATTGCGAATATACGTTTTTTTTCACAGTATACATCACAGTACACATCACAGTGATCATTCCTCCCTGCTTTCAGCGTGTGGTCTAAAGAAGGCTCCAAAACGATTTACTGTGTGAAACTGTGGAGCGCGAATATTTTGCATATATGAATATCATCACTTCCAGAGGACACTGATCCCTCCCTTCTTTTAGTTTGTGGGCCAATGAAAATGATGTAAATACAGTTGTCAGAGGTTACCAACATCCCTACCAACCAATGTTAAAGTTTCCCACCCCTTCATTATATAAGATTCCTCCCAGCAGCGTTTTTTTGCAGTTTCATGTGGTTGTGAGAGGAGATTGAATACTGTCTGTGCTTTCAAGTTCTTTTTTCAAAGCAAAGCAAATTATCCAGTGAATTGATAGTGTTAGACAGAGTAGGTTAGCTTAGCAGATAGGTTTTAGTTTAGGGTAAATTATAGCAGCAATTTTCCCAAAAAATTCAAAATCTGAATTTTTCAGGGACCAGTTAAGTTTAGAAGTTAATTTGAGGGTCTTTATGTTGGAAATCCCCTATAATGGACCCCATTATGAAAACTGCACCCCTCAAAGTATTCAAAATGACATTCAAAAAGTTTGTTAACCCTTTAGGTGTTTCATAGGAATAGCAGCACAATGGAGGAGAAAAAAAACTTTTTTTTCCATTTTTTCCCCCATTTTTTTCATTTTTACAAGGGGTAAAAGTTGAAAAGGCCCCCCAAAGCTTGCAATTAATTTTCTCTTGAGTAAGGAAATACCTCATATGTGGATGTAAAGTGCTCTGTGGGTGCACTAGAGGGCTCAGAAGGAAAGGAGCGACAATGGCATTTTGGAGAGCAAATTTAGCTGAAATGGTTTTTGGGGGGCATGTCCCATTTAGGAAACCCCCATGATGCCATAACTGTATAAAAAACACATGGCATACAATTTTGGAAACTACACCCCTCAAGGAACGTAACAAGTGGTATAGTGAGCCTTAACACCTCACAGGTGATTGACAAACTTTTGTTAAAGTGGAACGTGAAAATGAAAAATTAGATTTTTAACACTAAAATGCTGGTGTTACCCCAAACTTTTCATTTTCACAAGGAGTAATAGGAGAAAATGCCCCCCAAAATGTGTAACCCCATTTCTCTTGAGTAAGGAAATACCTCAAAAGGTGGATGTAAAGTGCTCTGTGGGTGCACTAGAGGGCTCAGAAGGGAAGGAACGACATTGAGCTTTTGGAGAGCAAATTTTGCTGAAAGGGTTTTTGGGGGGCATGTCGCATTTAGGAAGCCCCCATGATGCCAGAAAAGTAAAAAAAAAAAGAAAAAAACACATGGCATACTATTTTGGAAACTACACCCCTCAAGGAACGTAACAAGGGGTACAGTGAGCCTTAATACCCCACAGGTGATTGACGAACTTTTGTTAAATCGGGACATAAAAATAAAAACAATTATTTTTTTCAATAAAATGCTGGTTTTATCCCAAATTTTTCATTTTCACAAGGGGTAATTTGATAAAAAGCCCCCAAAAATTTGTACCCCCATTTCTTCTGAGTATGGAAATACCCCATATGTGGATGTAAAGTGCCCTGTGGGCGAACTACAATGCTCAGAAGAGAAGGAGCGCCATTGGGCTTTTGGAGAGAGAATTTGGTTGGAGTGGAAGTCGGGGGCCATGTGCGTTTACAAAGCCCCCGTGCTACCAGAACAGTGGACCCCCCCACATGTGACCCCATTTTGGAAACTACACCCCTCACATAATTTAATATGGGGTGCAGTGAGCATTTACACCCCAATGGCATTTGACAGATCTTTGGAACAGTAGGCTGTGCAAATGAAAAATTAAATTTTTCATTTTTACGGACGACTGTTCAAAAAATCTGTCAAAATCTGTCAAAATCTGTCAGGCATAAATTTTCCCCCCTAAAATTTGTAACACAATTTCGGAAAATACCCCATATGTGGCCCTAAACTGTTGCCTTGAAATACAACAGGGCTCTGAAGTGAGAGCACTATGCGCATTTGAGGCCTTAATGAGGAATTTGCAATAGGGGCAGACCCGGATATAAGGATGGGGCTTGTCTCCACCAAAACCCTACAGCAGTTTTTCTCAAACAGGGTGCCTCCAGCTGTTGCAATACTCCCAGCCGGCCAGGACAGTGAATGGCTGTCCGGCAATACTGGGAGTTGTTGTTTTGCAATAACTGGAGGCTCCGTTTAGGAAACACTGCCGTATGAGACGTTTTTCATTTTTATTGGGGGGGACGTGTAAGGGTGTGTATATGTATATGTAGTGTTTTACTTTTTATTATGTGGTAGTGTAGTGTAGTGTTTTTATGGTACATTCGCATTGGTGCTGGTTCACAGTGAGTTTTCCGCTGGGAGTTTGAGCTGCGGCGGAAAATTTGCCACAGCTCAAACTTGCAGAAGGAAACTCACTGTAAACCCCCGCCCCATGTGAATGTACCCTGTACATTCACATGGGGGGGCGCCCCAAACCTTCAGCTGTTGCAAAACTACAACTCCCAGAATGGACTGACAGACCTTACATGCTGGGAATTGTAGTTTTGCAACTTTTAGAAGGCCATCAGTGATTTAACACTGCAGCCTCCTCCACCACTGCACTTTCCGTCCGCACTCCTCCTGCCGCTGCTCCGATGATGCTGATGCCGACGGTCCGGTGTGAGGTGGTTTTTTGCACCCTGTGAATCCTTGCGTCGCTTCCTCCCCCAGCTCTCTGAAGATTTCCGAAGCTAGAGCTGGGGGAGGGCAGAGCAAGGGGAGAGAGAAGTACACGCCCCCTTCCTCCTCTCCCCTCCCTGAGCTCAGGATGGACGTAGATCTCCACGGGGAGAAGTACACGCCCCCTCTCTTATCTCCCAGAGCTGAGGACGTAGATCTCCCCTCCCTCATCTCCCCTGCTTGAGCTCTGTCTGTTTTTACTGTACAAGGACTGGGGATGTACTGCAGGGACTGGGAATAAATCTCTGACTGGGGATGATTTCTATGTGAGGAGGGAATTGTAGTCCCTGTTATGTGTGTATGTATGCTGGGAGTTGTAGTCCCTGTTATGTGTGTGTATGCTGGGAGTTGAAGTCCCTGTTAGGTGTGTGTATGCTGGGAGTTGTAGTCCCTGTTAGGTGTGTATGCTGGGATTTGTGGTCCCTGTTAGTTGTGTGTGTGTGTGTGTGTATGCTGGCAGTTTAGTCCCTGTTAGGTGTGTGTGCGTGTGTGTGTGTATGCTGGGAGTTGTAGTCCCTGTAAGGTGTGTGTGTGTATGCTGGAAGTTGTAGTCCCTGTTAGGTGTGTGTATGCCAGTGGTTCCCAACCAGGGAATGCTGGGAGTTGTAGTCCCTGTTAGGTGTGTGTATGCTGGGAGTTGTAGTCCCTGTTAGGTTTGTGTGTGTGTGTGCTGGGAGTTGTAGTCCCTGTTAGGTGTGTATGCTGGGATTTGTAGTCCCTGATAGGTGTGTGTGTGTGTATGCTGGGAGTTTTAGTCCCTGTAAGGTGTGTGTGTGTGTGTGTGTGTATGCTGGGAGTTGTAGTCCATGTAAGGTGTGTGTGTGTGTGTATCCTGGGAGTTGTAGCCCTGTAAGGTGTGTGTATGCTGGAGTTGTAGTCCCTGTTAGGTGTGTATGCTGGGATTTGTAGTCCCTGATAGGTGTGTGTGTATGCTGGGAGTTGTAGTCCCTGTAAGGTGTGTGTGTTTATCCAGGGAGTTGTAGTCCCTGTAAGGTGTGTGTATGCTGGGAGATGTAGTCCCTGTTAGGTGTGTGTATGCCAGTGGTTCCCAACCAGGGAATGCTGGGAGTTGTAGTCCCTGTTAGGTATGTGTGTGTATGATGGGAGTTTTAGTCCTTGTTAGGTATGTGTGTTTGTGTATGCTGGGAGTTGTAGTCCCTGTTAGGTGTGTGTGTATGCTGAGAGTTGTAGTCCCTGTTAGGTGTGTGTGTGTGTGTATGCTGGCAGATGTAGTCCTTTTAGGTGTTTGTGTGTGTGCATGCTGGGAGTTGTAGTCCCTGTTAGGTGTGCGTATGCTGGGAGTTGTAGTCCCTGTTAGGTGTGTGTATGCTGGGAGTTGTAGTCCCTGTTAGGTGCTGGGAGTTGTAGTCCCTGTAAGGTGTGTGTGTGTGTGTGTGTGTATGCTGGGAGTTGTAGTCCCTGTAAGGTGTGTATGTGTGTGTGTATCCTGGGAGTTGTAGTCCCTGTAAGGTGTGTGTGTGTGTGTATCCTGGGAGTTGTAGTCCCTGTAAGGTGTGTGTATGCTGAGAGTTGTAGTCCCAGTTAGGTGTGTGTATATGCTGGGAGTTGTAGTCTCTGTTAGGTGTGTGTATGCCAGTGGTTCCCAACCAGGGAATGCTGGGAGTTGTAGTCCCTGTTAGGTGTGTGTGTGTATGCTGGGAGTTGTAGTCCCTGTTAGGTGTGTGTGTGTGTGTATGCTGGGAGTTGTAGTCCCTGTCAGGTGTGTGTGTGTGTATGCTGGGAGTTGTAGTCCCTGTTATGTGTGTGTGTATGCTGGGAGTTGTAGTCCCTGTTAGGTGTGTGCATGCCTTTGTTTCCCAACAGGGAAACACTGGTGCCCTGTAGAGGTGTGGTGAACTACAACTCCCAGGAGACTACAGAGGCAGCATGCTGGTGTTATACCACAGACTGAAGACTCCTTAATGACACATGCTGGGAGTTGTAGTCCCTTTTGTGTGTGTATACCAGTGTTTCCCAACCAGGGCTGAGTTATGTTAGTGTGCTGTGTATAACGCAGGTTTCCTCGGGATGCAAGGGGGGGGGGGGGGACGAACTGCATGGCTGGCTTCTGCATGGGGTTCACGCAGGGAAGCAGAGATGCACGGAGTTCATACATGGAAGCAGAGATGCACGGGGTTCACACAGGGAAGCAGAGATGCACGGGGTTCATACAGGGAAGCAGAGATGCACGGGGTTCATATTGGGAAGCAGAGATGCACGGGGTTCACACAGGAAAGCAGAGATGCACGGGGTTCAAACAGGGAAGCAGAGATGCACGGGGTTCATACAGGGAAGCAGAGATGCACAGGGTTCATACAGGGAAGCAGAGATGCACGGGGTTCGTACAGGGAAGCAGAGATGCATGGGGTTCACACAGGGAAGCAGAGATGCATGGGGATCATACAGGGAAGCAGAGATGCACGGGGTTCATACAGGGAAGCAGAGATGCATGGGATTCATACAGGGAAGCAGAGATGAACGGGGTTTGTACAGGGAAGCAGAGATGCCCAGGGTTCATGGATGGACCCCGTGCATTTCTGCTTCCTGTATGAACCCCGTGCATTTCTGCTTCCCTCTATGAACCCCGTGCATCTCTGCTTCCCTGTATGAAATCCGTGCATCTCTGCTTCCCTGTACGAACCCCGTGCATCTCTGCTTCCCTGTACGAACCCCGTGCATCTCTGCTTCCCTCTATGAACCCCTTGCATCTCTGCTTCCCTGTATGAAATCCGTGCATCTCTGCTTCCCTGTACGAACCCCGTGCATCTCTGCTTCCCTCTATGAACCCCGTTCATCTCTGCTTCCCTGCATGAAATCAGTGGTTCCCAACCAGGGAATGCTGGGAGTTGTAGTCCCTGTTAGGTGTGTGTGTGTATACTGGGAGTTGTAGTCCCTGTTAGGTGTGTGTGTGTGTGTATGCTGGGAGTTGTAGTCCCTGTCAGGTGTGTGTGTGTGTGTGTGTATGCTGGGAGTTGTAGTCCCTGTTATGTGTGTGTGTATGCTGGGAGTTGTAGTCCCTGTTAGGTGTGTGTATGCCTTTGTTTCCCAACAGGGAAACACTGGTGCCCTGTAGAGGTGTGGTGAACTACAACTCCCAGGAGACTACAGAGGCAGCATGCTGGTGTTATACCACAGACTGAAGACTCCTGAATGACACATGCTGGGAGTTGTAGTCCCTTTTGTGTGTGTATACCAGTGTTTCCCAACCAGGGCTGAGTTATGTTAGTGTGCTGTGTATAACGCAGGTTTCCTCGGGATGCAAGGGGGGGGGGGACGAACTGCATGGCTGGCTTCTGCATGGGGTTCACGCAGGGAAGCAGAGATGCACGGGGTTCATACAGGGAAGCAGAGATGCACGGGGTTCATATTGGGAAGCAGAGATGCACGGGGTTCACACAGGAAAGCAGAGATGCACGGGGTTCAAACAGGGAAGCAGAGATGCACGGGGTTCATACAGGGAAGCAGAGATGCACAGGGTTCATACAGGGAAGCAGAGATGCACGGGGTTCGTACAGGGAAGCAGAGATGCATGGGGTTCACACAGGGAAGCAGAGATGCACGGGGATCATACAGGGAAGCAGAGATGCACGGGGTTCATACAGGGAAGCAGAGATGCATGGGATTCATACAGGGAAGCAGAGATGAACGGGGTTTGTACAGGGAAGCAGAGATGCCCAGGGTTCATGGATGGACCCCGTGCATTTCTGCTTCCTGTATGAACCCCGTGCATTTCTGCTTCCCTCTATGAACCCCGTGCATCTCTGCTTCCCTGTATGAAATCCGTGCATCTCTGCTTCCCTGTACGAACCCCGTGCATCTCTGCTTCCCTCTATGAACCCCTTGCATCTCTGCTTCCCTGTATGAAATCCGTGCATCTCTGCTTCCCTGTACGAACCCCATGCATCTCTGCTTCCCTCTATGAACCCCGTTCATCTCTGCTTCCCTGTATGAAATCCGTGCATCTCTGCTTCTCTGTATGAACCCCGTGCATCTCTGCTTCCCTGTATGAACCCCGTACATCTCTGCTTCCCTGTGTGAACCCCGTGCATCTCTGTTTCCCTGTGTGAACCCTGTGCATCTCTGCTTCCCTGTGTGAACCCCCTGCATCTCTGCTTTCCTGTGTGAACCCCGTGCATCTCTGCTTCCCTGTATGAACTCTGAAATATAAATGCTCAGGGTTCATACAGTGATGTTCATCTCCTGTACAAACCCCATTCATTTCCATGTCCTCTTTATAGGGCTAATGAACACCCAATGAAATAGCAGAAGCCAGCCAGTGCAGTCCCCCCCCCCCCCTTGCATACCGAGGAAACCTGCGTTATACACAGCACACTAACATAACTCAGCCCTGGTTGGGATACACTGGTATACACACAAAAAAGGGACTACAACTCCCAGCATGTGTCATTCAGGAGTCTTCAGTCTGTGGTATAACACCAGCATGCTGCCTCTGTAGTCTCCTGGGAGTTGTAGTTCACCACACCTCTACAGGGCATACACCAGTGTTTCCCAACCAGGGTGCCTCCAGGTGTTGCAAATCTACAACTCCCAGCATTACTTGGTTGGAAAACACAGGCATACACACACCTAACAGGGACTACAACTCCAAGCATTCCCTGGTTGGGAACCACTGGCATACACACACACACACACACCTAACAGAGACTACAACTCCCAGCATACAAACACACACCTAACAGGGACTATAACTCCCAGCATACACACACACACCTAACAGGGACTACAACTCCCAGCATACACACACAACCCTAACAGGGACTACAACTCCCAGCATACACACACCTAACAGGGACTACAACTCCCAGCATTCCCTGGTTGGGAACCACTGGCATACACACACCTAACAGGGACTACAACTCCCAGCATACACACACATACCTTACAGGGACTACAACTCCCAGCATACACACATACACGCACACACACCTAACAGGGACTAAACTGCCGGCATACACACACACACACACACACCTAACAGGGACCACAAATCCCAGCATACACACCTAACATGGACTACAACTCCCAGCATTCACACACACACACCTAACAGGGACTACAACTCCCAGCATACACACACACCTAACAGGAACTACAACTCCAAGCATACACACACACACACACACACACACCTAACAGGGGATACAACTCCCAGCAAACACACAAATCAGAATTTGTTTGGAATTTCCAGAGAAAGATCTTTACAGCAGTGAATCAATTCACCTGAAACCCACATAATTGCAGGCAGGCAGATAGACAGGGCGTGTATTACTCTGAAGATAATAGGGGCCAGTTATGTGTGAGCATTAAAAGACCTATTCACCTGCTTTTATGGCCTAATTCAGATGTAACATGTTCATGGGGCGTATTTTCCTATCCTAAGTGTAATATACGCAGTAAAGACAAAAGAACAGTGTGTGCAGCTCAAAGCTACACAGCTCAGAGGCTAGATTGCATGTTCACCCATACCCCTAGGTGCTATTAAAAAGATTAGATAAATAAAACCGAAATCCGAAACCTCCAGGACCTCACCAGAGATACTGTACATGATTGTGGTATGACCAGGACCGGCGTTAGGGCGGGGCAATCCCTGCGATTGTCCAGGGCCCCCATCCCCCAGGGGGCCCCCTGCGGGCTGCTCAGTGACAGATGGAGGAAGGGATCCACCACTGAGCAGCCCGCAGGGGGCCCCCGTTACATTCGGGACATCCCTGTGTCCCGAAAGATCTTTCTGCGGCCCGGGGTAACTTCAAAGACGCAGGGGCCGCCGGGAGGTAGCGCACACAGGGACATCACTGACGTCTCTTGCGTGCGCCCATAGGAATGGAGGAGCAGAACATCAGAGCATCTAGGAGGACGCGCGTTGGCTGGCATGGTAAGTTACCCGCACATCATCTTTAGTGCTCCGACCACCACTCCTCCGGTCCTGGGACCTACTGCTATGGCCTATAGCAGTAGATTGTGACCCCTGACTGGAGGAGCAGTGGATGGTGCACTGAAGTGAGGCAGTACACAGGCATACAGCCTCCAACCATACACTGTATATGGCTGAAGGCTGTATGTCTGTGGGGGAGCTCTACTTCACCTAATGTGGGGAACTATACTGCACCTAATGTGAAGGGAACTATACGGCAACTAATGTGGGGAAACTATACTGCACCTAATGTGGGGGAACTTTACTGCACCTAATGTGGGGGAACTATAGTGTACCTAATGTGGGGAACTATACTACACCTAATGTGGGGGAACTATACTGCACCTAATATGGCGAACTATGCTGCACCCAATGTGGGGGAACTATACTGCACCTAATGTGGGGGAACTATGCTGCACCCAATGTGGGGGAACTATACTGCACCTAATGTGGGGGGAACTATACGTCACCTAAATTGGGGGAACTGCAACCTAATGTGGGGAACTATACTGCACCTAATGTGAAGGGAACTATACTGCACCTAATGTGGGGGAACTTTACTGCACCTAATGTGGGGGAACTATACTGCACCTAATGTGGGAGAACTATAGTGTACCTAATGTGGGGAACTATACTACACCTAATGTGGGGGAACTATACTGCACCTAATGTGGGGGAACTATACTGCACCTAATGTGGGGGAACTATGCTGCACCCAATGTGGGGGAACTATACTGCACCTAATGTGGGGGGAACTATACGTCACCTAAATTGGGGGAACTGCAACTTAATGTGGGGAACTATACTTCACCTAATGTGGGGGAACTATACTGCACCTAATGTGGGGGAACAATACTGCACCTAATGTGGGGGAACTATACTGCACCTAATGTGGGGGAACTATACTGTACCTAATGTGGGGAACTATACTGCCAACCTAATGTGGGGAACTATACTGCCAACCTAATGTGGGGGGACTTATACTGCCAGCCTAATGTGGGGAACTATAACCTAATGTGGGGGAACTATACTGCCAGCCTAATGTGGGGGAACTACAACCTAGTGTGGGGGAACTACAACCTAATGTGGGGGAACTATACTGACAACCTATTGTGGGGGGAACTATACTGACAACCTAATGTGAGGGGACCTATACTGCCAGCCTAATTTGGGGGAACTATACAGCCAAACTAATGTGGGGGAACTATTCTGCCATCCTAATGTGGGAGAACTATGCTGCCAACCTAATGTGGGGGAACTATACAAAAATATAAAATTGTATTATTCTGATCCCTATAACTCTTTTATTTTTCTGTATACTGGGATTCATGAGTTTTTTGGCGCTGTGATTTGTAGTTTTTATTGGTACCATTTTTGCTTTGATGGGACTTTTCAATTGCTTTTTAGATATTTTTTTATTGTATTTGAAGTGACTAAAAATGCGCAAATCAGGTTAGTGCAGTATTACTACTTTTGGGGCCCCACTTTTGATTTTGCCCAGGGCCATGCTAAGCCTAAAACTGACCCTGGGTATGATAATAAAATAAATAATGCCCAGACAGAATAGCAGCATTCCCTTCATGCACTTTCAATCAAATAGCCAGCCTTTGATCCCAACATCTCACCCCACGTGAACCTTCTCCTAACGTTAGATGCCCCTCCGCTGGAGCTCCGGTCTTGCCGATCGGAGTAACAAGTGTCAATTCTCCACTAACCAAAATGGAGTGCGGCAGTGGTGCAGTGTAGACGGTTTGTTACAATCCATTGTACAGACCGTCGCAGATGGTGCCAGACATCCTCCCACTGTCAGAACTGACCTTATAAAGGAAGTAAACAACGTATTTGTTGAGATTATCAATGCGTACTTCTATATACCATTCTTTAGGCATGTATCTTGCGTCAGTGACTGTGAAGCATTTAGGCCGATAGCCAAGGACTTTTAACCATCTCCCGCCACCAGTGCCAGAGTACCACCTTGATGAAGCATAAATATTTTATGCCTATAATATACATTATAATTGCAGTAATAGTGTGTATCTACAGTTTTTAGTTTGTTAGTATAAATAAATCTTGTTAAAAATTTGAAGCACGGTCTCCTCCAATTTTTATATATTTTATTATCATACCACAATCATGCACGAGTATATCTGGTGAGTTCCTTGAGATTTTGGATCTAATCTAAGCGTAATATATACGCATTTAGCGCTTTTACATTTTTCCTGTTAAACTCATAGGGGACAGTTATTGTAAAAGGCCATAAATATCTCCAGGCTGTGGCATTCAGCCACTATATGGTCTCCTAATGCTGCTGCCACCTAACGCCTGTGTCATTCTGCTACTATATGGTCTACTCATGCTGCTTTTACCTAAAGCCTGTGTCATTCTGCCATTATATGGTCTACTCATGCTGCTATCATCTCAAACCTGAGTGATTCTGTCACTATTTGATCTACTCATGCTGCTGTCACCTCAAGCCTGTGTCATTCTGCCACTATATGGTCTCCTAATGCTGCTGCCACCTTCAGGCTAAGACGTTCTGCCACTATATGGTCTACTCATGCTGCCGCCACCTCAAGCTTGTGTCATTTTGCTACTATATGGTCTCCTAATGCTACTGCCACCAGAAGCCTGTGTCATTCTGCCACTATATGGTCTCCTAATGCTGCTGCCACCTCAAGCCTGTCATTCTGCCACTATATGGTCTACTCATGCTGCTGTCACCTCCAGGCTGAGTCATTCTGCCACTATATGGTACTGCGTCATTCTGCCAATATGTGGTCTACTCATGCTGCTGTCACCTCAATCCTGTGTCATTCTGCCACTATATAGTCTCATAATGCTACTGCTACCTCAAGCCTGTGTCATTCTGACACTATATAGTCTAATCCTGCTGCTGTCACCTCAATTCTGTGTCATTCTGCCACTATATGATCTCCTCATGCTGCTGTCACCTCAAGCCTGTGTCATTCTGCCACTATATGGTCTCCTAATGCTGCTGCCACCTCAAGCCTGTGTCATTCTGCCACTATATGGTCTCCTAATGCTGCTGCCACCTCAAGCCTGTGTCATTCTGCAACTATATGGTCTACTCATGCTGCTGTCACTTCAAGCCTGTGTCATTCTGCTACTATATGGTGTACTCATGCTGCTGTCACCTCCAGGCTAAGTCATTCTGCCACTATATGTCTACTAATGCTGCAGCCACCTCAAGCATGTGTCATTCTGCCACTATATGGTCTCCTAATGCTGCTGCCACCTCAAGCCTGTGTCATGTTGCCATTATATGGTCTCCTAATGCTCCTGTCACCTCAAGCCTGTATCATTCTGACACTATATGGTCTACTCATGCTGCTGCCACCTCGAGCCTGTGTCATTCTGACACTATATGGTCTAATCATGCTTCTGTCACCTCAATTCTGTGTCATTCTGCCGCTATATGGTCTCCTCATGCTGCTGTCCCCTCAAGCCTGTGTCATTCTGCCACTATATGGTCTCCTAATGCTGCTGCCACCTCAAGCCTGTGTCATTCTGCCACTATATGGTCTCCTAATGCTGCTGCCACCTCAAACTTGTGTCATTCTGCCACTATATGGTCTACTCATGCTGCTGTCATCTCCAGGCTGAGTCATTATACCACTATATGGTCTACTCATGCTGCTGTCACCTCCCGGCTGAGTCATTCTGCCACTATGTGGTACTGTGTCATTCTGCCAATATGTGGTCTACTCATGCTGCTGTCACCTCAATCCTGTGTCATTCTGCCACTATATAGTATCATAATGCTACTGCCACCTCAAGCCTGTGTCATTCTGACACTATATAGTCTAATCCTGCTGCTGTCACCTCAATTCTGTGTCATTCTGCCACTATATGATCTCCTCATGCTGCTGTCACCTCAAGCCTGTGTCATTCTGCCACTATATGGTCTCCTAATGCTGCTGCCACCTCAAGCCTGTGTCATTCTGCCACTATATGGTCTCCTAATGCTGCTGCCACCTCAAGCCTGTGTCATTCTGCCACTATATGGTCTACTCATGCTGCTGTCACCTCCAGGCTGAGTCATTATACCACTATATGGTCTACTCATGCTGCTGTCACCTCCAGGCTGAGTCATTCTGCCACTGTGTCATTCTGCCAATATGTGGTCTACTCATGCTGCTGTCACCTCAATCCTGTGTCATTCTGCCACTCTATAGTCTCCTAATGCTACTGCCACCTCAAGCCTGTGTCATTCTGCCACTATATAGTCTACTCATGTTGCAGTCACCTCAAGCCTGTGTCATTCTGCCACTATATGGTCTCCTCATGCTGCTGCCACCTCAAGGCTGTGTCATTCTGCCACTATATTGTCTCCTAATGCTGCTGCCACATCATGCCTGTGTCATTCTGCCACTATTTGGTCCACTCATGTTGATGTAACCTCAAGTCTGTGTCATTCTGCCACTATATGGTCTCCTAATGCTGCTGCCACCTCAAGCATGTGTCATTCTGCAACTATATGGTCTACTCATGCTGCTGTCACTTCAAGCCTGTGTCATTCTGCTACTATATGGTGTACTCATGTTCCTGTCACCTCCAGGCTGAGTCATTCTGCCACTATATGTCTCCTAATGTTGCTGCTACCTCAAGCATGTGTCATTCTGCCACTATATGGTCTCCTAATGCTGCTGCCACCTCAAGCCCCTGTCATTCTGCCACTATATGGTCTATTCATGCTGCTGTCACCTCAAGCCTGTGTCATTCTGCCCCTATATGGTCTCCTCATGCTGCTGTCACCTCAAGCCTGTGTCATTTTACAACTATATGGTCTCCTCATGCTGCTGTCACATCAAGCCTGTGTCATTCTGCTGCTAAATGGTCTACTCATGCTGCTGCCACCTCAAGCCTGATTAGGATCAAACCGAATTTTTTTGGAATATTCGGTGAATCGGCTGAATGGAATTTTTAAAATCTTTGTTCATCTCTAGACTTATTTAGTTGGTTAGTTAGTGTTAGTTCAGTATAGTTTAATGTTATTTAGTTGATTAGTTTTTGATATTTGTGTAGAGTATAATGTGATTTATTTATGTATTAAATGTTTTTTTATATAGATTAGTGAGTTAGTGTCTAGTGTTATTGTACTATTTTACTGTATTGTGTGGTTTTCCCTTCATCGTTGGCCATTTTTTTCTGTACATCCTATGGATATAAAATTATAATGCTGTGTGCACATATTTACCCTCCTGGTGGGGCAGTAGGCAACTTCCTCCTCCTCCTCCTCCTCTTCTTCCTCATCAGGAGCTGGAGAGCAGTGCAAAAAAGGTGGTCTGCGGAGGCGCTGCCTTGTGGAGATCGGAATGAAAGTTTAGTCTTATAGATAAAATCCCATTTATTGTTACATAAACTCAGATGTAGACATGCAAGACGCATTTCGGGGGTAAGTTCCCCCCTTTTCAATTGCAGAAATTACAATATAATGTGCATACAGTGAGGCGCCATTTATACAGGAAAAAGAGCGCTAAAACCAAGCTCAGTTCTGCCCACAAAGGGGCGTTGCAGTTAAAATAGCATAAATTGTTAGAATTGCATATCAAAATCCCTTTAAAAATATTTCCCAAAAAAAAACATATAAAAGCAATGTGGTTAAAATTCCATATAGAATAATGTATAAATTGTGTAGGTTTGTATAGTCTTTTATGCGTATATATATTACAGTGTAATAGCTCAAGAATCAGGGTTGGGCTATGGATTAACCAAGACGAGGCTTGGAGTCGGATGTGTACGTCGGAATTTGTACTGACACATTAGTTCATACACAAATTTCAGCGACCAATCAGTGGGATACCGCTCATGACTTCACCACTGCTAACAGCCAATAGGACGTGATCCTGGCTGAGCGAATGTACGTCGTAGTTGTCGCTATTTTCTTTGTAGGTACAACGACCAATCACTATGAAATTCGGGGTCAAGCGACCAATCGGAATCACTTCTATTATGTCAATGGAGAAAAGCGTGAGCAGTCATGGAAATGCCGGCATATAATCTCCTGAATGGTGCGCAATTCAAAAATGTCCAAAAAGGGCTGTTGAGCCAATTAAATCTATGCCGGATTTTTAGGTTCTTTTCTGTGAGGAGCTAGTATGTATACGCATCCAATCAAATCCTAGGTATACGTCATTGGTTCAGGCCAGTGGTCAATCAGTGGAAAGCCGGTATCTGTATCGCTTTTTGATGGGAGAATACATAGTCGTATATAGTAATGATTCCCGCCTGGTTTTTTTGTAAGTCCGGCAACCAATCACTGTGCTGCTCGCAATATGACGACCAATCGGAATTGATTCCGATTGAACCCTATAAAAAAGGAATCCATAGATGGGAAAAAAAATACCGACGTACAAGACCAATACCACAGAGGCTATTTAGCTCGATTAAACCACAGCTCTTTTAAGTGGCATTAAATCACTGGCCGAAATTCTTCAGGGAATTGTGGGTTGAGGATGTTTATTCTCTCTTAGGTGGATTAAGTCGTGTGCTCAATATAGTCATGTGAACCCAATGGATTTAAAGTTTTCAATTTAAATATCCAATAATTCTCCCTTCTACATAGCTGCATGTAGCGCCGATGGCTGGTGACAGGAATATGCTCGATAGGAACTGCTGAAAAATCGGGAGATGTTATGTTGTTGATAGCCTTTTTTCACGTTAGATCGGTGGTTGCTGAGTCTCATACTGAACATTTGCGTTGTCCTGCCGACACATTGGGTGCCGCAGGTGCATTCCAGAAGTATATGACATATTCAGTTTTGCATGTCATTAAGGTTTTGATTTTATATGTTTCACCTGTGGTTTTAGAGGTGAACATTTTGCACCGATTTTTTATGCTGATGTGGGGAACCTGCTACTACCTAATGTGGGGATCCTGCTACTACCTAATTTGGGGAAACTGCTTCTACCTAATGTGGGGAACCTGCTACTACCTAATGTGGGGATCCTGCTACTACCTAATTTGGGGAAACTGCTACTACCTAATGTGGGGAACCTGCCACTACCTAATGTGGGGAACCTGCTACTACCTAATGTGGGGAACCTGCTACTACCTAATGTGGGGAACATGCTACTACCTATTGTGGGGAGCCTGCTGCTACCTATTGTGGGGAGCCTGCTACTACCTAATGTGGGGAACCTGCTACTGCCCAATGTGGGGAACCTGCTACTACCTAATGTGGGGAACCTGCTACTACCTAATGTGGGGAGCCTGCTATTACCTAATGTGGGAGCCTGCTACTACCTAATGTGGGGAGCCTGCTACTACCTAATGTGGGGAACCTGCTACTACCTAGTGTGGGGAACCTGCTACTACATAATGTGCGGTGCCTGCTACTACCTAATGTGGGGAGCCTGCTTCTACCTAATGTGGGGAGCCTGCTACTACCTAATGTGGGGAGCCTCCCACTACCTAATGTGGGGAGCCTGCTACTACCTAATGTGGGGAGCCTGCTTCTACCTAATGTGGGGAACCTGCTACTACCTAATGGTGGTGCTACTTCTGGTGGGGGGTGTTGCTGGTGGATGATGAGGGGCGCATGATGGGGGCATTATATGTAAGGGGCGCATGATGGGGGCTTTATATGTAAGGGGCGCATGCGACCCAGCCTGACCCAGAGGCTACCTCCAGTGGCCCCCAGATAATTTGAGTTTGAGACCCCTGCTCTATCACCTCCGTGCTTCCAGTGGCAGATCCACGGGGGGGGGGGGGATGGGGAAATTGCCCCCTGAGATTGTTGCCCCTCCTGTACTATAGCCTCCTACTACCTAATGTGGGGAGCCTGCTACTACCTAATGTGGGGAGCCTGCTACTACCTAATGTGGGGAGCCTGCTACTACCTAATGTGGGGAACCTGCTACTGCCCAATGTGGGGAGCCTGCTACTACCTAATGTGGGGAGCCTGCTACTACCTAATTTGGGGAGCCTGCTACTACCTAATGTGGGGAACCTGCTACTACCTAGTGTGGGGAACCTGCTACTACCTAATGTAGGGAGCCTGCTACTACCTAATGTGGGGAGCCTGCTACTACCTAATGTGGGGAGCCTGCTACTACCTAATGTGGGGAGCCTCCCACTACCTAATGTGGGGAGCCTGCTACTAGCTAATGTGGGGAGCCTGCTTCTACCTAATGTGGGGAGCCTGCTTCTACCTAATGTGGGGAACCTGCTACTGCCCAATGTGGGGAACCTGCTACTACCTAATGTGGGGAACCTGCTACTACATAATGTGGGGAGCCTGCTACTACCTAATGTGGGGAGCCTGCTACTACCTAATGTGGGGAACCTGCTACTACCTAGTGTGGGGAGCCTCCTACTACCTAATGTGGGGAACCTGCTACTACCTAGTGTGGGGAGCCTCCTACTACCTAATGTGGGGAGCCTGCTACTCCCTAATGTGTGGTGCTACTTCTGGTGGGGGGTGTTGCTGATGGATGATGAGGGGCGCATGATGGGGTCATTATATGTAAGGGGCGCATGATGGGGGCTTTATATGTAAGGGGCGCATGCGACCCAGCCTCACCCAGCTGCTACCTCCAGTGGCCCCCAGATAATTTGAGTTTGAGACTGCTGCTCTATCACCTCCGTGCTTCCAGTGGCAGATCCATGGGGGAGGGGGGGGGGGGGGCAATGGGGCAATTGCCCCCTGAGATTGTTTCCCTTCCTGTACTATAGCATGGTGGAGCGGGAGCTGTCAGCTGTCCTGCTCCACCATTCCCTCACATTCTCACACGCTGCTGCATTCTTGCAGTTTGAGCCGCGGGGACACCATCCACGGCATCTGGTGCCCGAGATATCACCTCTCCGCAGCTCTCATACTACAGGAACAGAGCAGCGTGTAAGAAATGTGACAGCTGGAGAGAGGTGCTCGGGCGCCGTATGGTACAGGGGAATTATTAAAACTTGGGGGGGGGGGGGCGGTTTGCATGCACAGAAAAGGGCAAATTATAAGTGAGGGGCACATAACAGGGGGGCATTATATGTGAGGGGCACAGGACAGTGGGCATTATATGTGAGGGGCACAGGACAGGGGGCATTATATGTGAGGGGCACAGGACAGGGGGTATTATCTATGAGGGGCACATGACAGAGGGGCATTATATGTGAGGGGTACAGGACAGGGGGCATTATATGCGAGGGGCACGGGGGGTATTATATATGAGGGGCACAGGACATGGGGCATTATATGCGAGGGGCACAGGACAGGGGGTATTATATATGAGGGGCACAGGACATGGGGCATTATATGTGAGGGGCACAGAACAGGGGGTATCATATATGAGGGGCACAGGACAGGGGGTATTATATGTGATGGGCACAGGACAGGGGGCATTATTTGTGAGGGGCACATGTCAGGGGGCATTATATGTGAGGGGCACATGACAGCCCCTCCCCCCGTCATGTGCCCATATAATGCACCTATAATGCCCCCCTGACATTTGCCCCTTAATTATAATGCCCCAGGTCCTGTGCCCAACACATATAATACCCCCTGTCCTGTGCCCCTCACATATAATACCCCCTGTTGTGTGTCCCTCACATATAATTCCCCATGTCCTGTGCCCCTCACATATAATGCTCCCTGAGGGGGCAGGACATGAGGCATTATATGTGAGGGGAACATATATATACTTTGATAAAAAAAAGGCCCATCACAATCTTCAGCATCAGGCCCATGATGCTCTTAATCTGGCCCTGAGCACTATGTCTGTGGCATGTATGTATGTATGTATGGACAGCATAGAAATATATCTCACATTCACATTGCACATCCATTTTCCAGCCTCCCACTGTATACCCCCCCCCCCCCCCCCCCCACACACACACGCACACACAGTCTATAGATTATAGTTGGTGTTCTGTTGGTCTGGACTCAGGAGAAGCTTCATTTGTCAGACCGCCAGTATTTGCTGGTTCATTTAGAGTTACCCTGGGTGCACCATGGGGAGATGAATCAGCTTTACACCCTATACCGTACCATCAGTTCACTAGACAGGTAAATCTTTGCTCAACTTGATTCAATGATTCTGAGGATGTGGAATCACTGTGGGTAGAATTACAAAAGGAGGGAAATACTGAAAAAATAATACTTGGTGCAATCTACAGACCCCCTAATATCACTGAAGAGATAAAAGGTCGGCTGTATAAACAAATAGAGAGGGCCGCCCGGGCAGGTACAGTGGTAATAATGGGAGATGTTAACTATCCAGATATAGATTGGGGTCCGGGGTTGGCTAAAACTACAAAGGGGAGAAAATTCCAAAATTTATTGCAGGATAATTTTATGGGCCAGTTTGTGGAGGACCCAACAAGAAGTGATGCCTTGTTGGATCTGATCATTTCCAACAACGCAGAGCTGGTTGGTAATGTAACTGTGCGGGAAAACCTTGGTAATAGCGACCACAATATAGTTACTTTTGATGTAAAATGTAGAAAACAAAGACAGACGGGGAAGGCAAAAACATATAACTTTAAAAAGGCAAATTTCCCTGGGCTGAGGGTTGCACTACAGGACATAGACTGGGGGGGCGGTGTTGTCAAATACTGATACAGAAGGTAAATGGGACATCTTTAACCCCTTAAGGACTCCGTTTCCGTTTTTGCACTTTCGTTTTTTCCTCCTTACCTTTTAAAAATCATAACCCTTTCAATTTTCCACCTAAAAATCCATATTATGGCTTATTTTTTGCAGCGCCAATTCTACTTTGCAGTGACATTAGTCATTTTACCCAAAAATGCACGGCGAAATGGAAAAAAAAATCATTGTGCGACAAAATCGAAGAAAAAACGCCATTTTGTAAATTTTGGGGGCTTCCGTTTCTACGCAGTGCATATTTCGGTAAAAATTACACCTTATCATTATTCTGTAGGTCCATACGGTTAAAATGATACCCTACTTATATAGGTTTGATTTTGTCGCACTTCTGGAAAAAATCATAACTACATGCAGGAAAATTTATACGTTTAAAAATGTCATCTTATGACCCCTATAACTTTTTATTTTTCCACGTACAGGGTGGTATGAGGACTAATTTTTTGCGCCGTTATCTGAAGTTTTTATCGGTATGATTTTTGTTTTGATCGGACTTTTTGATCACTTTTTATTCATTTTTTAATGGTATAAAAAGTGACCAAAATAAGCTTTTTTGGACTTTGGAATTTTTTCGCGCGTACACCATTGACCGTGCAGTTTAATTAATGATATATTTTTATAGTTTGGACATTTACGCACGTGGCGATACCACATATGTTTATTTATTTTTTTTTTTACACTGTTTTATTTTTTTTTATGGGAAAAGGGGGGTGATTCAAACTTTTATTAGGGAAGGGGTTTAATGACCTTTATTAACACTTTTATTTTACATTTTTTTTGCAGTGTTATAGGTCCCATAGGGACCTATAACACTGCACACACTGATCTTCTACACAGATCACAGGTGTTATCGGCGCTTGACTGCTCCTGCCTGGATCTCAGGCACGGAGAAGTCATTCGCCGATCGGACACCGAGGAGGCAGGTAGGGGCCCTCCCGGTGTCCTGTCAGCTGTTCGGGACGCCGCGATTTCACCGCGGCGGTCCCGAACAGCCCGACTGAGCAGCCGGGTCACTTTCACTTTCACTTTAGAAGTGGCGGTCAGCTTTGACCGCCGCTTCTAAAGGGTTAATACCGCACATCGCCGCGATCGGCGATGTGTGGTATTAGCCGCGGGTCCCGGCCGTTGATGAGCGCCGGGACCGACGCGATATGATGCGGGATCGCGGCGCGATCCCGCTTCATATCGCGGGAGTCGGCGCAGGACGTAAATATACGTCCTGCATCGTTAAGGGGTTAAATCAACTCTAAATAACTATACAGCTAAATATATACCAAAAGGGAACAAATATAAACGATTTAAACTAAATCCTACATGGCTGACAAATGATGTTAAAAGAGCAATAAACAACAAAAAAATTGCTTAAAAAAAATACAAATCTGATGGGTCAGCTATAACATTTAAACAGTACAAGGAGCTTAATAAAATCTGTAAAAATGTAATAAAAACAGCTAAATGAGAGACAGGTGGCCAAAGAAAGCAAAACTAATCCTAAATATTTTTTTAGATATATAAATGCAAAAAAACCAAGGACAGAGCATGTAGGACCCCTTAATAATGATAATGGGGAGGTTGTCACAGGCGATCAAGAGAAGGCGGAGCTACTGAATGGGTTCTTTAGTTCTGTATATACTATGGAAAAAGGAGCTGACATTGGCCCGGTCAGTGCTGGTAACACATCATGTAATGTACTGAACTGGCTTAATGTAGAGATGGTACAAGGTAAGTTAAGCAATATAAATGTAAGCAAATCTCCAGGGCCGGATGGACTACACCCAAGAGTTCTTAGAGAGGTAAGTTCAGTAATATCTGTACCCCTGTTCATGATATTTAGAGATTCTCTGGTGTCTGGTATTGTGCCAAGGGACTGGCGCAAGGCGAATGTGGTGCCGATCTTCAAAAAGGGCTCTAGGTCTTCCCCAGGAAACTACCAGTGGTGGATCCAGGGGGGGGGGGGGCAATGGGGCAATTGCCCCCCCCCCCCCCCCAGATTGCTGCCCCTCCCGATACTATAGTATTGATGAGCGGGAGCTGTCAGCCCCGGCTCCACTGTCCCCTAACCTGCAGCATTTGCAGCGTGTGAACCGCGGGGACACCATCCTCAGCAGGCTGCCTGTCAGTGCTGAGGATGCTTCGGTCTCAGCATCATTCAGCCTGCAGCCATTACACTGTGCAGGGGCTGGGAAGAGACATAAGCTCCTCCCCCTCTCACTCCACCACAGGCCCGGACACCCACCCAATGCCTCCAGACCCCCCTGCCCACCCTGTTGCTGCCCTCCATGGTAAGTAACTTTGGGGTGAGGAGGACGGGGGGGGGGGGGGGGGGTCAGGAGACAGTGAGAGATAAGGGGGGACTCTTATCAGTGTTTACCAGCAGAGGCCTCTAACTGTAGTAAAACTACAACTCCCAGCTTGTATTTGGCTTTGTGGGCATACTGGGAGTTGTAGTTTTACAACAGCTGGAGGCACCCTGGTTGGGGAACACTGATCTATCTGTCTATCTATCTCCTATCTATCTCTCATATCTATCTATCTATATATCTATCTCATATCTATCTCATATCTATCTACATCATATCTATCTATCTCATATCTATCTATATATCTATCTCATATCTATCTATCTATCTATCTATCTATATCATATCTATCTATATATCTCATATCTATCTATCATCTATCTCTCTCATATCTATCTATCTATCTATCTCTCATATCTATCTTCTATCTCTCTCATATCTATCTATCTATCTATCTATCTATCTATCTATCTATCTCCTATCTATCTATCTCCTATCTATCATCTATCTCTCTCTCATATCTATCTATCATCTTTCATCTCTCTATCTATCTATCATCTTTCATCTATCTATCTATCATCTATCTATATATCTATCTCATATCTCTAATATCTATCTATCTATCTATCTATCTATCTATCTATCTTCTATCTCATATCTATCTATCTCATATCGATCTATCTCATATCTATCTATCTCTCTCCTATCTATCTATTTATCTATCTATCTATCATCTATCTATCTATCTCATATCTATCTATCTATCTATCTATCTATCTCATATCTATCTATCTATCTCATATCTATCTTTCTATCTATCTCATATCTATCTTTCTATCTATCCCACTACTGCCAGCATCTATTTTTCATTTATTTACAGCCTATTTAGACGCTGAGACAGGGGATAAGTTATAGATTGTGGGGCATCCGAACGCTAGGACCCCCTACAATCTCCTGAACAGGGCCCCTGCAGTCTGCTGTAAGGGGGTGTGCTGAACCCTGCACGGAGTGCCGGCCGACATGCCCCCTCCATGTATCCCATGTGTTGGCCGCGGCTTCCTGCGGGGGACATTGGAATTGCCACTTCCGGCAGACTGACAAGGCCCCGTTATGTGCCCCTCACTTATAATGCCCCCCTGTCTTGTACCGCTAACAAATAATGTGCTCTGATTTATAATGCCCCCTTTTATGTACCCCTTACTTAAAATGCCCCCTGAGGGTGCAGGACAGGGGGTATTATATGTGAGGGGAGCATAACGGGGCATTATAAGTCGAAGCACATTATATGTTAGCGGCCCAAGACAGGGGGGCATAATAAGTGAGGGGCACATGACAGGGGGGATCCTCACGTATAATGCCCCCGTCATGTGCCCCTCACATTTAATGCCCCCCTGTCATGTGCCCCTCACATTTAATGCCTCCTGTCATGTGCCCCTCACTTATGCCCCCTTTTATGTGCCCCTTACTTAAAATGCCCCCTGAGGGTGCAGGGCAGGGGGCATTATATGTGAGGGGCACATGACAGGGGGGCATTAAATGTGAGGGGCACATGACAGGGGGGCATTAAATGTGAGGGGCACATGACAGGGGGCATTAAATGTGAGGGGCACATGACAGGGGGGCATTATAAGTGAGGGGCACATGACAGAGGGCATTCAATGTGAGGGGCACATGACAGGGGGGGGTGTTACAGGCCCTCACTTATAATGCCCCCCCTGTCTTGGGCCCCTCACTTATAATGCCCCCCTGTCTTGAGCCGCTAACATATAATGTACTTCGAATTATAATGCCCAGTTATGTACCCCTTACTTATATTGCACCCTGTTATGTGCACCTTACTTAAAATGCCCCCTGAGGGAGCAGGACGGGGGCATTATATGTGAGGGGAACATTGCAGGGCATTAAAAGTGAGGGGCACAGCACAGGGGGGGAATTATATGGTAGGGGCACTGGACAGAGGGCATTATTATTATGAGGGGGAACAGGACAGGTCATAGTAATATGTGCAGGCACAGGATGGGGCATTATTACTATATATGAGGGGCACAGAGTATAAGGAATTTCTGGGGTAGTACGGTTTTCATAAGCCACAATACATCACAGTATTGTATTCAGAGGGATATTTAGAGCGTACAGTGTGTGGTAGTATATTCTGAGGTTACAGTGTGTGGCAGTATTATATTCAGGGGTACAGTGTGTGGCAGTATTATATTCAGAGTTAAAGTGTGTGGTAGTATATTCAGGGGTACAGTGTGTGGCAGTATTATATTTAGGGGTACAGTGTGTGGCAGTATTATATTCAGAGGGTACAGTGTGTGGCAGTATTATTCAGTGGGTACAGTGTGTTGCAGTAATATATTCAGTGGGTACAATGTGTGGCAGTATTATATTTAGTGGGTACAGTGTGTGGCAGTATTGTATTCAGTGGGTACAATGTGTGGCAGTATTATTCAGTGGCTACATTGTGTGGCAGAAATATATTCAGTGGGTACAATGTGTGGCAGTATTATTCAGTGGCTACATTGTGTGGCAGTATTATTCAGTGGGTACAATGTGTGGCAGTATTTTTCAGTGGGTACAATGTGTGGCAGTATTATATTCATTGGGTACAGTGTGTGGCAGTATTATATTCAAAGGGTAAAGTGAGTTGTAGTATATTCGGAGGGTACAGTGTGTCAGAATTATATTCAAAGGATAGGATGTTTGGCAGTTTTATAATAATACTTGTTTTCATATAGAGGTTCAGAATCCGCTGACACAGTGAAGAGCTGTCTGGGCATCAAGTTCTTCAGCGAGAACATTTAGCTGGACCAGGCGGTATGTACAATCTGAATTAGATAAGGAAAGACTATAGAGAAGACGTCACCTGAAATCACTGATATCATTGTGTATTGTCCTGACTGTCCCATCAGAGCTGTAGTCACTTGTAAGTTTTGAAGTAATGATGGGTGAAACAACAACTCCCAGCATAACCTTACCACTACTTAGGTCATACTGGGAGCTGTAGTTTTAAATTGTAAAAACTTCTTTAGCGCTTTCCCATTCTGTGGCAATTGGTGTATTTGATTATTATACTGGATGCATTTAATAATATTGTAAGTTCTTTAAGAAACACCTTATTTTCTGTCCACCAAAACGAAATTCTCTAATAGTGCCCCTCCCGAGACTAGACACTGGATCCACCCCTGGAAACTATAGACCGGTAAGTTTAACATGCATTGTGGGTAAATTGTTTGAAGGACTTATAAGGGATTACATACAGGAATACATAGGGGATAATTGTATTATAAGTGATAGCCAGCATGGGTTTACTAAGGATAGAAGTTGTCAAACCAATCTAATTTGCTTTTATGAAGAGGTGAGTAGAAGCCTTGACAGAGGAATGGCTGTGGATATAGTGTTTCTGGATTTTGCTAAAGCATTTGATACTGTCCCTCATATACGTCTGACAGGTAAGTTAAGGTCTTTGGGTTTGGAAATTTTAGTTTGTAACTGGATTGAACACTGGCTCATGGATCGTACCCAGAGAGTGGTGGTCAATGATTCGTTCTCTGATTGGTCCCCGGTTATTAGTGGTGTACCCCAAGGTTCAGTACTGGGCCCGCTGTTGTTTAATTTATTTATCAATGATATAGAGGATGGCATTAACAGCTCTGTTTCTATCTTTGCAGATGACACCAAGCTTTGTAGCACGGTACAGTCTATAGAGGATGTGCATAAGTTACAAGATGACTTGGATAGACTAAGTGTCTGGGCACCCACTTGGCAAATGAGGTTCAATGTGGATAAATGTAAAGTTATGCATCTGGGTACTAATAACCTGCATGCATCATATGTCTTAGGGGGGATTAAACTGTCAGAGTCACTGGTAGAGAAGGATCTGGGTGTACTTGTGGATCACAGACTACGGAATAGCATGCAATGTCAGGCTGCTGCTTCCAAAGCCGGCAGGATATTGTCATGTATCAAAAGAGGCATGGACTCAAGGGACAGGGACATAATACTCCCCCTTTATAAAGCATTGGTACGGCCTATCCTGGAATATGCTGTTCAGTTTTGGGCACCAGTCCATAAAAGGGACACTGTGGAGCTGGAAAGGGTGCAGAGACGCGCGACTAAACTAATATGGGGCATGGAACATCTTAGCTATGAGGAGCGATTAAAGGAGTTACAATTGTTTAGTCTTGAGAAGAGACGTTTAAGGGGGGATATGATAGACGTTTAAGGGGGGATATAAGTATATTAATGGCCCATACAAAAAATATGGAGAAAAACTGTTCCAGGTCAAACCCCCCCAAAGGATGAGGGGGCACTCCCTCCGTCTGGAGAAGAAAAGGTTTAGTCTAAAGGGGCGACATGCCTTCTTTACCGTGAGGACTGTGAATTTATGGAACGGTCTACCTCAGGAACTGGTCACAGCAGGAAAAATTAACAGCTTTAAAACAGGGTTAGATAGATTCCTGGAAGAAAATAACATTAATGCTTATGAAGAAATATAAAATCCCATCCCTTCCCCAATATCGCGCCACACCCCTACCCTTCAATTCCCTGGTTGAACTTGATGGACGTATGTCTTTTTTCAACCGTACTATGTAACTATGTAACTGGACAATATCCGATTGCTCAGACCCCACACACATACAATCGCAATACAATCTGATCTTATAATAGTAATTTTAAATCAAATATTTCCCCTTCAAAGACAATACTTAGTGCACCAATCAGTTAAATCTACTTAGAACTGATAAATAGTGAAGTTGTATCTATTGCAAAATCATTTTCATATGCCAATATACACATGCCGATTTACAGATCACTGTGTGTCTGCTTGTAGCATTGGATTGCTGCTATGAGCAGAAAAGCATTAGAGCAAAAAGCATCAAATACGCTGTGGATGTAATATGTGTGACCCTACCCTCAAGGTAGATAACAGAAACTTCAAGGTCTCTTATAGAACACACACAACAACAAAAAAATAGTGCCACTCTCACCAGGTGTCCAAAGGAGCAGTGAGTGCTGACAAAGGTCAAGAACAGTACTGGACATGTAGTACCTTTCTGTACTGTAGAGAGGCGCTATCAGACAGCCAATAGGTACAATGCACTGCAGTGATAAGGTTTTTTTCCCAGTGAAATGTCAACTCTATGCTTAGATCTTGCTAGACACTTGTCATAGTCCTAGACTGTTTCTGGCACTGTATGTAGAGTATGGATTCAAGTTACAATGGCCCAGAAAAGACCACTGTATGTTGATAATATTGTAACCTGAGGCCATTGTAGGTCGAGGGACCACTCTGCATGTTAAACTGAGGATGAGTTTGTGTGAGCCCAGAGCTGCAGCAAGAAGACCTGACATTAGATTGAACCCTAAGTGTGGATCCAAACATCATATTGGGCTCAGTATATGGTCCGCACTTGGTCAGTATTTTCAAGCAAAATCAGAAGTGAATGGAAGGATTGGCACCCTTTTCTGTTCTATAGGACCCACTTCTGTTTTTTTGCTAAAAAAAAATCTTAAAATACTGACCAACATACTATGTGTGAACACAGGCTAACATTAAAGCGTACCTGTCATATCACAGAAAAAAAATGCTTCTGTTTGTTACTCACTAGGTCCTGCATATATTTTAGATTTCTTTTTTATGTGTCCAGCTTCTGTATTAAGCTTAACAATCCCTCTATTATGCTGCTCACTCATTCTGAAATCCACTGCTTATGTTGGGGCATGTCAGAGGCAAGCACTGACTTTCTCCTGGAGTCTGCTCTGCTGTGCTGGGGGTCTTCATTCAATCACTGCAGGCTGCTCTGTAACCCCCTCCTCTCTGTTTTCATACAGTAGTCTGACAGGACAGGAGTGAGCACAGAGGAGTTCTAGTCATGCCCTCACTTCCTGCACTCTGTCCCAACCTGTGCTTCAGCTGGAACAAGGATGATGCCACAGCAGGTCGGGATTATGTTCTGGATGGTATGAGGACCCCTAGAGGTCTTTTTTTCTAAGCCATAATTTTACATAAGAGGGAGATAAAACATTTTTATGACATATATTAGAAAGGAAAATGTTTTGCCAAGATGGACAACATATAAAAAGTTTTTAATTCTGAAAGTGCCCATTTAAATCGGACTCACTTTTCTTGGACCTAGATGTGCAAACTTTACTAAGGGCATGCAGGATCTAGCTGTACTCTTATTCAAATTTTCCAGAATCTCATAGTATCGCTTCATCACTACCAAAATACAAAACTGTTAGTAGGATGCTCTAGCTACATTTGCTTTGTGCAAAACATAAAAGGATATTCAAACTATTGTGGTCAAATAACATTCCAGACAGTTTGGCAAGCATTCTGTTGTTGTTTTTGTGGCATTCATTTTATTCTTGAATAGCATGGATTTGAACCTGGCTATTTTCCATTAAATACCATGTTTTCCTAGCTGATCATTCTAAGCCGATAGCTGGGAGGTCTGTCGTTGTTTTGCTGAGATATTTCATGACTTGCTGAGTAAGATTATGCCGCATACTTGATGTGGTTCTCACTGTGGTTTTAAACTTCTAAAGAGGCTTAAAATGGCATTGTAAGCGTTTGTAGGCTGATATATCACTGACACCAATAACCGGATTTCCACCCAAACCTATGTGAGACAAAATTTTACAAACATCTATATAATGAAGTATATTTGACGGAAACATCTACCCCTTTTCAAACCTGCAGATGGCACTGTTGCAGCTGCTGTGTGTAAACATTAGTCGTGTGACTAATCGTTACACATCACTACAGACCTAGTGAGCGCAACTAACCATAAAATGTGGGAAAATAAAAGTTTAAATGATTTAAAAAGTGGTCACAGCCAGTAGTTTCTTTGTAGGTCTACAAAATATTTCATGCATCTTTTTGTGCATAAATAATTCTGTTGTATTGTAAAGCTCTCTGTTTTAATTCCACTAGACAACATTTGGAAAACAAGTTGGCATTGGGATTTAATAATCTCAGCAATAGTGGATGGAGGCAGAAAAAAAAGATTTATTGGGGGATATTTATCAAAGGATTTAGACTGGTTTTTCCTGTCTAAATTTGTCGCACAGAAAGTCGCAGTCTAAATATGTGCGACTTTTCCTCTAGAGGATTTTTAGAACATGATGCATGCTAGTCTATTTTAGACAGAAATGCATTGGAAAATGCATTGGTGCTGAATTTATCAAAAGCGACTTTTCAGCGACTAGTCGCATCGGCTGAAAGTACGCCGAAATGTCAGACCATGTTGGAGCTGGTTTAAATACAGTCTAAAGCATTGAACTCGAAGTCTGTGCACAGAATTTATTAAGAGCCCTGCGCCTTTTGATAAATTAGGCGCACAATAGACCAGCAAAACCCTCTGTAGTTTGGTCTATATTGATGCAGGACATAGACAGCTTTGATAAATATCCCCCATTGAATCCAAAATGTTATCCTCATCTTCATTGTCTAATCTAAATTATTTACTTTTGTGCTTCTATGCCCTACTATAGTGTTTCCCAATCAGGGGGGCTCAGCTGTTGCAAAACTACAGCTCCCAGCATGCTTTGAGTTGTAATTTTTGCATTCCAAGCTCTCAAGCATCTGCTAACACAGCCACCCATCTTGGCGTATCCGGACTACAGTCAGCCATTCTGGTTATATACTGATGCTAGTTTTGAAGGTCTAGGAGCGGTCCTGTCCCAAGTTCAAGAAATCTGCAAGGGGCGGAGAAGAACCATGCCAATTACAGCTCGTTCAAATTGGAACTTCTCGCCCTGGGATGGGCTGTGACAGAAAAAATCATAGATTATTTGGCTGCCGCACCATTTGCTACCTACACGGATAATAAACTTTTGGCCCACTTGAACACTACCAAATTGGGCGCCCTTGAACAGTGATAGGCTTCAAGATTAGCTAATTACAGCTTCACTATCAGGTACAGAAGCAGCAAGTCAAACATCAATGCCGATGTACTGTCTCGGATGACCCCCAGCGAAGAGCCACCAGTCAAAAAACGAATGGGAAGATGTGGAAATGCCCCCATTTTACCAAAGGTTTGTGAACCAGAATGTTGTTACCACCCTCGTGGACGGTGAACCCAGGTCCGAGAAGGTTAAAGAAGACCTGTCTGCTTGGAAGACTCTACAAGACAAAAGTCTAGTCATGGGGGATCTGTTGGACTACCTTCTGGTGAAAAAGGTACCAAGCTGTCTACACCGGGACTATGAGTTGAAGCGTCTTTGGCAAAAGAGGAAAAGACTGTTTGTGCACAAAGGACTGTTGTACTGAAATTCTCTGAATCCAGTTTTTGGTGATCAATTTCATCAGATTCTAGTTCCCCGAAGAGACGTGACGATGGTCCTCAACATAAGACCGAAGCAACTGTCTGTCGAAGATTCTACTGCATTGGAATGCGGAGTGACATTGAGAAATGGTGCAGTGAATGCTCTGTCTGTAATGTCACCAAGAATGTGCACAAGGACGCAAGAGCACCCCTCCACTCCATCCAGAGTGACAGACCCAATGTCACGATGCCGGCTGGCAGGTAGTGGACCCTCTGTGCCAGAGAGGGATTGGCGTGGACCGTGCTAGTGGACCGGTTCTAAGCCACTACTGGTTTTCACCAGAGCCCGCCGCAAAGCGGGATGGTCTTGCTGCGGCGGTAGTGACCAGGTCGTATCCACTAGCAACGGCTCACCTCTCTGGCTGCTGAAGATAGGCGCGGTACAAGGGAGTAGGCAGAAGCAAGGTCGGACGTAGCAGAAGGTCGGGGCAGGCAGCAAGGATCGTAGTCAGGGGCAACGGCAGAAGGTCTGGAAACACTGGCAAGGGACACACAAGGAACGCTTTCACTGGCACTAAGGCAACAAGATCCGGCAAGGGAGTGCAAGGGAAGTGAGGTAATATAGGGAGTGCACAGGTGATAACTCTAATTGGAACCACTGCGCCAATCAGCGGCGCAGTGGCCCTCTAAATCGCAGAGACCCGGCGCGCGCGCGCGCCCCAGGGAGCGGGGCCGCGCGCGCCGGGACAGAACAGACGGGGAGCGAGTCAGGCAGGAGAGCCGGGGTGCGCATCGCGAGCGGGCGCTACCCGCATCGCGAATCGCATCCCGGCTAGCAGCAGGATCGCAGCGCCCCGGGTCAGAGGACGTGACCGGGGCGCTGCAGCGGAGGAGGTGAAGCGAGCGCTCCGGGGAGGAGCGGGAACCCGGAGCGCTCGGCGCAACAGTACCCCCCCCCTTGGGTCTCCCCCTCTTCTTGGAGCCTGAGAACCTGAGGAGCAGACTTTTGTCAAGGATGTTGTCCTCAGGTTCCCAGGATCTCTCTTCAGGACCACAACCCTCCCAGTCTACTAAAAAAAAATTTTTTCCTCTGACCTTTTTGGCAGCCAAAATCTCCTTGACCGAGAAGACGTCCGAGGAGCCGGAAACAGGAGTGGGAGGAACAGATTTGGGAGAAAAACGGTTGAGGATGAGTGGTTTGAGAAGAGAGACGTGAAAGGCATTAGGGATACGAAGAGAAGGAGGAAGAAGAAGTTTATAAGAGACAGGATTAATTTGACACAGAATTTTGAAAGGACCAAGATAGCGTGGTCCCAACTTGTAGCTAGGGACACGGAAGCGGACATATTTAGCGGAGAGCCATACCTTGTCTCCAGGGGAAAAAACGGGGGGAGCTCTTCTTTTCTTATCCGCGAACCTCTTCATGCGTGAAGAAGCCTGTAAGAGAGAATTTTGGGTCTCTCTCCATATAATGGAAAGGTCACGAGAAATTTCATCCACAGCGGGCAGACCAGAGGGCAAGGGGGTAGGGAGGGGGGGAAGAGGGTGACGGCCGTACACCACGAAAAATGGGGATTTGGAGGAAGATTCAGAGACCCTGAAGTTATACGAGAATTCGGCCCATGGAAGGAGATCTGCCCAGTCATCCTGGCGGGAGGAAACAAAATGTCGCAAATAATCACCCAGGATCTGGTTAATTCTTTCTACTTGTCCATTGGACTGGGGATGATATGCAGAGGAAAAATTTAATTTAATCTTGAGTTGTTTACAGAGAGCTCTCCAGAATTTAGACACGAATTGGACCCCTCTATCCGAGACAATCTGCGTAGGCAACCCGTGAAGACGAAAAATGTGTACAAAAAATTGTTTAGCCAACTGAGGCGCAGAAGGAAGACCAGGAAGAGGAATGAAATGTGCCATTTTGGAGAATCGATCAACGACCACCCAAATAACGGTGTTGCCACGGGAAGGGGGTAAATCAGTAATAAAATCCATACCAATCAGAGACCAAGGCTGTTCGGGGACAGGCAGAGGATGAAGAAAACCAGCGGGCTTCTGGCGAGGAGTCTTATCCCGGGCCTGGCGAGGATTCAGCCGTTGGGCCGACTGGAGGTAGGAGAGGTTCTTGTGGTCGGTGTAGATAATAACAGGAAATCTTGATCCCTCCAACAGATGCCTCCATTCCTCAAGTGCTAATTTAATGGCTAGAAGTTCTCGATCCCCGATGGAGTAGTTCCTCTCCGCTGGAGAGAAGGTCCTAGAGAAAAAACCACAAGTGACAGCATGCCCGGAAGGATTTTTTTGTAGAAGAACAGCTCCAGCTCCTACTGAGGAGGCATCAACCTCCAATAGGAAGGGTTTGGAAGGGTCAGGTCTGGAGAGCACGGGAGCCGAAGAAAAGGCAGACTTGAGTTGTTTAAAGGAGTCTTCTGCTTGAGGAGGCCAGGACTTGGGATCAGCATTTTTCTTGGTTAAAGCCACGATAGGAGCCACAATGGTAGAAAAATGTGGAATAAATTGCCTGTAATAATTGGCGAACCCCAAAAAGCGTTGGATAGCACGGAGTCCGGAGGGGCGTGGCCAATTTAAGACGGCAGAGAGTTTGTCTGGATCCATCTGTAGTCCCTGGCCAGAGACCAAATATCCTAGAAAAGGAAGAGATTGGCATTCAAACAGACATTTCTCAATTTTGGCATAGAGTTGGTTGTCACGAAGTCTCTGAAGAACCATACGGACATGCCGGCGGTGTTCCTCTAGATTGGCAGAAAAAATTAGGATATCGTCCAGATATACCACAACACAGGAGTATAATAGATCACGAAAAATTTCATTGACAAAGTCTTGGAAGACGGCAGGGGCATTGCACAGTCCAAAGGGCATGACCAGATACTCAAAGTGTCCATCTCTGGTGTTAAATGCCGTTTTCCACTCGTCCCCCTCTCTGATGCGGATGAGGTTATAGGCGCCTCTTAAGTCCAATTTAGTGAAGATGTGGGCACCTTGGAGGCGATCAAAGAGTTCAGAGATGAGGGGTAAGGGGTAGCGGTTCTTAACCGTGATTTTATTAAGACCGCGGTAGTCAATGCAAGGACGTAGGGAGCCATCTTTTTTGGAGACAAAGAAAAATCCGGCTCCGGCAGGAGAGGAGGATTTACGGATAAAGCCCCTTTTTAGATTCTCCTGGACGTATTCGGACATGGCAAGAGTCTCTGGGGCAGAGAGAGGATAAATTCTGCCCCGGGGTGGAGTAGTACCCGGGAGGAGGTCGATAGGGCAATCATAAGGCCTGTGAGGAGGTAGAGTCTCAGCTTGTTTTTTGCAGAAAACATCCGCGAAGTCCATATAGGCCTTGGGGAGACCGGTTACTGGAGGAACCACAGAGTTACGGCAAGGGTTACTGGGAACCGGTTTTAGACAGTTCTTGGAACAAGAGGACCCCCAACTCTTGATCTCCCCAGTGGACCAATCCAGGGTTGGGGAATGAAGTTGAAGCCAGGGAAGTCCAAGGAGAATCTCCGAGGTGCAATTGGGGAGGACCAAAAGTTCAATCCTCTCATGATGAGATCCGATGCTCATAAGAAGGGGCTCCGTGCGGAAACGTATGGTACAGTCCAATCTTTCATTATTTACGCAATTGATGTAGAGGGGTCTGGCGAGACTGGTCACAGGGATGTTGAACCTGTTGACGAGAGAGGCCAAAATAAAATTTCCTGCAGAACCAGAGTCCAAGAAGGCCACTGTAGAGAAGGAGAAGGCAGAAGCAGACATCCGCACAGGCACAGTAAGACGTGGAGAAGCAGAGTAGACATCAAGGACTGTCTCACCTTTGTGCGGAGTCAGCGTACGTCTTTCCAGGCGGGGAGGACGGATAGGACAATCCCTCAGGAAGTGTTCGGTACTAGCACAGTACAGGCAGAGGTTCTCCATACGGCGTCGTGTCCTCTCTTGAGGTGTCAGGCGAGACCGGTCGACCTGCATAGCCTCCACGGCGGGAGGCACAGGAACAGATTGCAGGGGACCAGAGGAGAGAGGAGCCGAGGAGACGAAACGCCTCGTGCGAACAGAGTCCATATCTTGGCGGAGTTCCTGACGCCTTTCAGAAAAACGCATGTCAATGCGAGTGGCTAGGTGAATAAGTTCATGTAGATTAGCAGGAATTTCTCGTGCGGCCAGAACATCTTTAATGTTGCTGGATAGGCCTTTTTTGAAGGTCGCGCAGAGGGCCTCATTATTCCAGGACAATTCTGAAGCAAGTGTACGGAATTGTACGGCATACTCGCCAACGGAAGAATTACCCTGGACCAGGTTCAACAGGGCAGTCTCAGCAGAAGAGGCTCGGGCAGGTTCCTCAAAGACACTTCGGATTTCCGAGAAGAAGGAGTGTACTGAGGCAGTGACGGGGTCATTGCGGTCCCAGAGCGGTGTGGCCCATGACAGGGCTTTTCCGGACAGAAGACTGACTACGAAAGCCACCTTAGACCTTTCAGTGGGAAACAGGTCCGACATCATCTCCAGATGCAGGGAACATTGGGAAAGGAAGCCACGGCAAAACTTAGAGTCCCCATCAAACTTATCCGGCAAGGATAAGCGTATCCCAGGAGCGGCCACTCGCTGCGGAGGAGGTGCAGGAGCTGGCGGAGGAGATGACTGCTGAAGCTGTGGTAGCAACTGTTGTAGCATAACGGTCAGTTGAGACAGCTGTTGGCCTTGTTGCGCAATCTGTTGTGACTGCTGGGCGACCACCGTGGTGAGGTCAGCGACAACTGGCAGAGGAACTTCAGCGGGATCCATGGCCGGATCTACTGTCACGATGCCGGCTGGCAGGTAGTGGACCCTCTGTGCCAGAGAGGGATTGGCGTGGACCGTGCTAGTGGACCGGTTCTAAGCCACTACTGGTTTTCACCAGAGCCCACCGCAAAGCGGGATGGTCTTGCTGCGGCGGTAGTGACCAGGTCGTATCCACTAGCAACGGCTCACCTCTCTGGCTGCTGAAGATAGGCGCGGTACAAGGGAGTAGGCAGAAGCAAGGTCGGACGTAGCAGAAGGTCGGGGCAGGCAGCAAGGATCGTAGTCAGGGGCAACGGCAGAAGGTCTGGAAACACTGGCAAGGGACACACAAGGAACGCTTTCACTGGCACTAAGGCAACAAGATCCGGCAAGGGAGTGCAAGGGAAGTGAGGTAATATAGGGAGTGCACAGGTGATAACTCTAATTGGAACCACTGCGCCAATCAGCGGCGCAGTGGCCCTCTAAATCGCAGAGACCCGGCGCGCGCGCGCCCCAGGGAGCGGGGCCGCGCGCGCCGGGACAGAACAGACGGGGAGCGAGTCAGGCAGGAGAGCCGGGGTGCGCATCGCGAGCGGGCGCTACCCGCATCGCGAATCGCATCCCGGCTAGCAGCAGGATCGCAGCGCCCCGGGTCAGAGGACGTGACCGGGGCGCTGCAGCGGAGGAGGTGAAGCGAGCGCTCCGGGGAGGAGCGGGAACCCGGAGCGCTCGGCGCAACACCCAACCAATGGGTCGCGCTAGATCATGTGAAATTGTCTCCAACCCGGTCCGGGTGTACCTATGCTCTCACCATGGTCGGCCACTTGTCCAAGTGGATTGTTGTTGTCCCCGTCAAAGACCTCACAGCCAAGACAGTGGCCCAGATGTTCTACTCTAAGTGGGTGCAAACCCTTGGATGTCCCGAGTCTGTCTTAACTGTCCGTGGAACGGCCTTTGAGGCCCAACTCTTTCAAGAACTCTGTCAATTCCACGACTGCAAAAAACTCAGAACCACCGCCTATCACCCTCAAGGAAACGGGTTCTGTGAGCAGATCAATCAAGTCTTCATTCATATGCTGCAAGCAGCCTCTGCATCACTACAAGAAGAATGGCCTAGGTTACTACCTGAGCTTCTGGAGATTTACAACAATACCATGCACTGTTCCACTGGATATTCCCCTTTCTATTTGATGATGGGATGACACAAGCAACTACCTAAAGATCTGACGTTTGGGTTGCACCCTTGATCAACAATTCTCCTCAAGCATCCCATGAGTGGGCTTCTGGTCACCAAAGGCGGATTCAAGAGGCCAAAGAAATTGTCAGTAAAAAGTTGGGCGAGGCCCAGCAAAGGCAACAGGATGGCCACAGCCAAGCCACTGCAGTTGGGCGATTAAGTCTGGTAAAGAAAATTCCCAAGAACAGACAAGATGGATTCCATCTTGGAGACAGAGCCCTACACTGTGACGGCTATTCTCAACCCACATATATTTGTCAACTTCCGGCTCCTGGCTTTTCCCCATTTGCTCTGGTTTACGTGCCAGCTCCTAGAGCTCTGGAAGTAGTCCCTGCAACTCCAGTCTATGTTCCGGCTCCCACTTTTCCAGCAGTCTGTATCCAGCCGGCCCCGGACTCAGTGCAAGATCAAGTCCAAATTACAGTGCCTACTGAAGAAGTACCTATGGAGCTTCCAGATGTCCCTCCAGTTTTTGGCCCTCAAGATGTGGTGCTGCGCAGGTCCCATCGCTCTACACAAGGTCAACTGTCCGCTAGATACCGAGAATAAAGTACTTATGTATAAAATAGTTCGTAGTCATATGCGTATCAGTATGTCGGAAGTGTCTAGTCATTTATAGTCACTAGAGAGTATCTAATTATTATGTAATTCCATGTACAGAAAGTCAGTACCAATGTAACAGAGTGAGTAATGTACATATATTTTGTGTATAGAAAATAGTCATATGTCATATTCAGTTAGGACTATTAGCTTATAGCCAGTATATTCATACTCAGTCCATGTCAGTCTATAATAGCTACAAAATGTAATATGTCTAATGATTATTGTTTTCCTGTCCACTGTGCGCAGGGTTCTCTTGTAGCCAGAGAGATCACCTGGTGAGCGTAAGTAGCACATGAAAGTGGCGAAGCTATTGTGTACATATATCTTGTCGTCACGTATTGTATAAAGGGAAATAAAACTGCTAAACAATCGTTACGGGGAGAAGAAGCACATGTCGATGGGCCCCGTTAGCACAGGCATCAGAGTTCAAAGCCTCAGGTAGCCTGATCCGCAATGAAGCAGTTGCAAAGCCAAAAGAACTCACACTGTTTGAATACCCTGTTTTTATGAGTATGTAAGGACATTTCATTGAATGCCACATGAACTCTTCCCCAGTTTACAAGCCATGTGAAGGATATTTCCCAAATGCCCCAGGAACTGTTTACTCTCATCTTGGGCCAATGGCCTTGTTCTTCATCCGCCCTCAAGGACTGTACGCCGAGGATGGCTTCATTTAAGAGGGGGAGTTTGTGGTGGCCCAGTACAGAAGTGGCCCTTTTGTACACTAGTGGTCCTATCAGGTGGACTCAGTCCCAGTCCCCTGGCCTCTACACTCCTCAGAACTCTCATCATCCCTTTTATTGTATAAAGAGTTAATGTATTATATTCATGTCAATGTGCCTTTAAGTCTTGTTGCTAAGCCCGTGTAACAAGGGAAGGTGTCAGTGACCAGGTAACTTGTTGGTGACCTATGGGACCCCTCCATATTGCTCCCCTATATAGCTGAGAGGAGCTAGTAATTTCAGTTGAGTATTAGCTGAGGTACAGTCAAGTCAGTGTCTGGTGTCCTGAGGGAGACCAAGGCCTAAGCACGCAGCCTAAAGTCAGTGTGGGATTGCTTAATTAAGTCGAAGTCCACTACAAGTCCCAGCAAGCCTGCAAGTCTCCTAAAGCCATTGGCCATCTCCTTGGGCCTAAACTGAGCCGTAAAGACTTTAACATCTGTCTGCCTCAATAAAGCTGCCATTGTTTCGTAACCTTGCATCGGAGTGATTATTTGCCCTGCACCTGGCCCAGGAACCAGCAACCATACCTCGGGTGGTGTAGAGGATAACGAATACCAAGGGTTAATAACATCTGCCCTGAGGGTAACAATATCTGCCCTCATCACACCCCTCACCACAAGAGCACAGAGGAGTACTAACAGACAGGAGAGAGCACAGAGGAGTACTATCAGACAGGAGAGAGCACAGAGAAGTGCTATCAGACAGGAGAGAGCACAGAGGAGTCTATCAGACAGGAGAGAGCACAGAGGAGTACTATCAGACAGGACAGGAGAGAGCGCAGAGGACTGCTATCAGACAGGAGAGATCACAGAGGAGTACTATCAGACAGGAGAGAGCACAGAGAAGTGCTATCAGACAGGAGAGAGCACAGAGGAGTCTATCAGACAGGAGAGAGCACAGAGGAGTACTATCAGACAGGACAGGAGAGAGCACAGAGGAGTGGTATCAGACAGGAGAGAGCACAGAGGAGTCCTTTAAGAGAGGAGAAAGCGCAGAGGACCTTTATCAGACAGGAGAGAGCACTTAATGGACTTTGCTTATGCCTGAAATGGAAACCCTACTAAAGGATAGGATTGTGGAACATCTAAAATCCCATGGATTGAAAGATGAAAAACAACATGGGTTTACTTCAGGGAGATCATGTTAAACAAATCTTATAGATTTTTTTTGACTGGGCGACTAAAATAATAGATGGCGGAGGGGCAGTAGACATCGCATATCTAGATTTTAGTAAGGCTTTTGACACTGTCCCACATAGAAGACTTATCAATAAACTGCAGTCATTGAGCTTGAACTCCCATATTGTTGAGTGGATTAGGCAGTGGCTGAGTAACAGACAGCAGAGGGTTGTAGTCAATGGAGAATATTCAGAGCAAGGTCTTTTTTACCAGTAAGGACCTCAGGGATCTGTACAGGGACCAATTTTGTTTAATATCTTCATTAGTGATATTGCAAAAGGTCTCGATGGTTCGGTCTTTTTGCTGATGACACAAAGATATTGAACAGGGTTGATATTCCTGGAGAGATACGCCAAATGGAAAAGGATTTAGGCAAACTAGAAAAATGGTCAGAATGACAACTGAAATTTAATGTGGAAAAGTGCAAGATAATGCATCTGGGGCTTAAAAACCCTCGGGCAGAATATAGAATATTTGACACAGTCCTCATCTCAGTATCTGATGAGAGGGATTTAGGAGTAATTATTTCGGAAAACTTAAAGGTAGGAAGACAATGTAATAGATCAGCAGGAAACGCTAGCAGAATGCTTGGATGTATAGGGAGAGGTATAAGCAGTAGAGAGAGAGAAGTGCACATGCTGCTGTACAGAACACTGGTGAGGCCTCACTTGGAGTATTGTGCGCAGTACTGGAGGCCATATCTCCAGAAGGATATAGATACTGTAGAGAGAGTTCAAAGAAGAGCTACTAAACTAGTACATGGATTGCAGGATAAAACGTACCAGGAAAGGTTAATGGACCTTAACATGTATAGAAGAAAGAAGAGACAGAGGGGATATGATAGAAACTTTTAAATACATAAAGGGAATCAACATGGTAAAGAAGGAGAGCATATTTAAAAGAAGAAAAACTACCACAAGAGGACATAGTTTTAAAATAGAGGGGCAAAGGTTTAAAAGTAATATCAGTATTACTTTTCTGAGAGAGTAGTGGATGCATGGAATAGCCTTCCTGCAGAAGTGGTCGCTGCAAATACAGTGAAGGAGTTTAAACATGCATGGGATAAGAATAAGGCTATCCTTCATATAAGATAGGGCCAGGGACTATTCATAGTATTCAGATTATTGGGCAGACTAGATGGGCCAAATGGTTCTTATCTGCCGACACATTCTATGTTTCTATATGTGCTTCAGCTTGGAAAAATCCATGACTTTATAAGCCATGATTTCGATAAAAAGGAAATAAAAGTTTCTTATGAAGTATATTAGAAAGGTTAATGTTTTGCAAAGACGTACAACATATAAAAAGTTTTGGAATCTGACAATGTCCATTTAAGTGGCATCCTGTTGCATCAGTTTTAAATCTGTTCATTGTCCATTTTTATTTTTGTGTGGCTACTTCTTGGTTGCTCACACCTCTTCTGAGCATGCTCAGAAGGAATAACGGATCAAAAATGGATTGGAAAAAATGGGTGCAAATGGAGACTTTTAAGGCTCATCAGTTTTCAATCCGTTACCCATAGACGTCAATGTTAAATTTATAATATCCATTTCTATTCTGTTATTTTTGACAGGAAAAAAAATACTGCATGCAACGCCTTTTTGCTGTCAAATACAGCAAAAACGGATTATGAACAAAACAGGTGAAAATGTCTCGCAAAGGACTGTAAAAAAAATTGCATTGATATCAATGGGATTCATTTACAGCCGTTTGCAAGCTGGTTGAACATGTTAAGAACAAATTTAAAAACGGGCATGAGAATACAGGTACAGATGGTAATATGTGAACGAGCCCTTAAAGAACATTTTCTAAAAAATTTTCAAGTTAATATATATATATATATATATATATATATATATATATATATATATAGTAACAATCAAATCAATCTAAACACAAAGAAAATAAGATCATAACAGCAGTTCAGCATGTACCCAGCAGTTCATTTCTCCATCAATATTTACTCACAAACACTTAAATCAATGTCATTGACTATGCTCACCGTGATGTTCTTTCCAGCTGAAGAAAAAATTCTGCTGACATATATTGCTAAAGTGCTGTGACAATCTGAATGTCATCATCTGAAAATAACAATAATAGCACATAATTGGGCAGACTAATATGTATCTTAATGGTGCTCTTGACATAGTAGGTCTAACGTATGAAACCTAGTCCATGGAAACATTGGCACCATACATAGGGCCCTACAAATTAGATAGATAGAATGTGTGTGTATAGTGGGTAATAGTGTGTGTATAGTGGATTTTTTCCTCGAGGAGTGCACCATTACCGGTGTGTGGGGCTTCAAAGGTCCTTAGCACCCACTGGGCTTTCTTAGAAGAGCAAAGCTTCATCATAAAACCGTTTCAGGTAGTTTCTCTAGACATCAGTTTTTCATTGCAATTTCCGAGTTTTAGAAAATGCCAGAAATCTCTTCAGAAGGAAAGAGGACCTGTCTGCAGATAGCTGTTCCGGGGTTGTGGCCCCTTGCTAGTACAGAGCAGAGTGTTCAGACTTAGCTAGTAAGATCAGTTTCTAAAACCAGTTTCTGTAACTGGAGTGAAAAACTAATGTTTAGGAAATGCTACCTATGGATAAGCTATCGATAAATCAGTGGCAGGGTGCTGATTAGCAGGCCAATCTGGGTGAACTTTGGCACTCAGGTGTAAACACAACAAAATGGAGCCATAAGCCTGGGCTCCGCTCCGTGCACAGTGTAGTGTTGGTGCATGGTGGCTGACACTCACAGACACTACACAATGAAGGAGATTTATCAAAACCTGTCCAGAGGAAAAGTTGCAGGGTTCCCATAGCAACCTATCATATTGCTTCATTCTTTTTTAAAGAGACCTGTAAAAAATGAAAGAAGCGATCTGATTGGTTGCTATGGGTAACTCAGCAACTTTCCCTCTGGGGAGGTTTTGATAAATCTCCCCCAATGTACGTACAGTATCCAATGCTAAATGTTCAGAACTGCACCATAAAGCCCCAAACCTTGTCACGGCCCGCACTGCGTCCCGGTGCCCTGCTCCTGTATGCCTGTGCTTCGGTCACCTCCCCGTCACTCACCTTCCTCCTCTGGTGCCTCTCCCAGGGTCATCTCCGCTGGGCAGCCTCCTCGCCTTGCTCGCACGGGAGCCACGTCCCTGGGCTTGTCTCAGCGCGCCTCCCGTGCATCCTCCTGCAGTGCTGGTGCACGTGCGTCTCTCCCCCCAGGGTGCGCGCGCACCACTCTGTGAGAATTAATGGGGCAGTGCGCATTTTCATTAGTCACCCTGTTTGCCCCACCTTATTAAAGCATGTCACTTCCCATGTTCCCTGCCGGATCTTTGTGCTAATTGCCCTACAGAAGCGTACTGTTCTGACATACCTGTGCTACCTGACCTATAGCTATATCCCTGACTACATACCTGTGCCGCCTGCCCTAGACCTACTGTTACGTCCCTGACTACGCACCCTTGCCACCTACCTCTGACCTAAGGTGGTCCTGACCACGACTTACCACCTGCCTGGCCGGTTGCCCGCTTCCTACCTCCCGGTGACTCCTCTGTGCCAAGTTCCACCTCGGCTGCCTGCGTGGTCGGGTCGTGCCAGCGGATGCGACCTGGACATCGCCTGCTGCAGCAAGTCCATTCTGCTTTGCGGCGGGCTCGGTCGAAGACCAGCGACGTCTTAGATTCCGCTCCCTGGTATGGCTCTTTACACCTGCCACACGTGCCCAGCGGATCCACCTCCTGTCTCCTCCGGTGAGTGTCACAAACCTTACTAGATCAATAAATGTAACAATTATTTGGGGAACATGTAGCCATAATAAATCCTCCCACCAACTGTTATCGCTCAAAGGTGAGGATTTTCCCCCACCAACTGGCATGACAACAATGACACAGCATTCACATCAAACCTTCTGTTGCAAACAATGGAGAAAAGGAAATGAGTAGGGATGTTACTAAGTTTAAGTCAAATATATAGCTATTACCTCAAGCACCTCACCAACTAGGGTGCATTATGATATGTGTGGATTAATGAATAAAAAACAGCATCACTAGTACAAAAATGTAATTAAATATAATTCAATAAAATATAATACAATAAAATATACTACACATGGACAGGCACTAATACATACCCCACTGGGCCCTGTGGGGTAATAATACTGGATGGATGACTAAAATATCATGAGCATGTACAGTCCAATAATCCGGCACCTGGTTTGTTAGTCCCGTAACAGAGCAGATGGTTGAAATGCACTTGATAAATATTGCAAGATCAGACTCCAGATAGTCAATAGATTGATTAATAAAGATAATGGACGAACATTAATAATTGTATTTCTCACCGCCTGTAGCCGCCTGGTTCTCACTGGCGTGGACCTGTGGAGTGCGGCTGTAGAGAACTCCGCCGTGGAGCAGCAAGATGGTAAGTGGCAATCTCACGCTGGAATTAGCAACCCCGATGGCAGTGGGGTGCGACGCGATGGTCAAAGCCGTTCCTTGCAGCCACTCTTCCTGGATGGTTAGATGGTTACAACGCCGACACTCTGGCTGGAGTGTCAGCGCACACAGGAGCTGCGTCCCACGTGGGGAACTGGAGGTGAGATGCCGGCACGCAAAGCGGGAGGCTGGAGCTTGGATCGACTCCTCAGGTGAAGCGGGAGGCTGGAGACTAGGTTAACTCCTCAGGTGCCGGGATTAAGTATGGACGCTGGTAATGGGATGCGTACCAGTGGATGGTGTGAATAGTGCCAAGTCCTAGATGCGTTTCAGGGTACTGGCAACTATAGTCCTCTGACCCCTTCTTCAGTAGGTAAATGTGCATATAAAACTTAGAAAGTGATGTTGTTTATATCTTAAGACTACACCTGTTGTGAATCATTGTTCCTAAAGAAAACAAGCTATTCACATTATAGGATTAGGAATAGATCATGAGCAAATACATGGAGTGGAGCAACTGAGAATAGGTTCAATAGATCCCCATTCACATTGAACTTATCGGAATGTAGCTAAACTTGCTACAATAGCTACAAAGAAACATTTAGTTGAGCAGTAATATTTCCAGTAAAAATGTTTACTACAACCAATATGACAGACATAATATAGAATAAATTACTCCCTACAAATGGTAGTAATATACAGTTAGTTGTATCCAAATTCGTATTGTGTATATGATTAATTTAAAATGAAATATATAATAAAATGTAAAATATATGGATGATGAATAAAAGATGGGAATATTAATCTATAAAATAAAATAGAGATAACAATACATAAAAATACAAATAAAATAAAATAAAAATGTAAAAAAAATATAAATAAATATAAACAAGAAATAAAATATAAAAAATATAAAAATAAAAATAGAAGAAAAATTTTAAATTTAAGAAATAAAAGTAAAAATAAAAAATGAAAAATAAAATAATAATAAAAAAATAATAAAAAATATGAGATAAAGAAAAATGAAATGCAAAGATTTATATGGTTAAATAAAGACATGAGTAAATAAAAATGAATGAAAAAATAAAGGTAAAAATAAAATAAAATAAAAGATACAAATAAATAAATGAAATGTACAGTAATAAATAAATAAAACAGAAAAAATGAAACAGAAAAAACCTGATATAAGGAAAATGTACAGTGGTAAACGTGGAATATCTGGGCTGCAGGAGAAACTATGGGGTAACCTCCAGAACACCGACCACCGACAAGATTTATACCTGGCGGTGGTCGGTGATCCAAGGGCAACCCCATTACAAGACACCAAAAAGCTCAAAACTGGAGTTGAGACCCCTTGGTTCCATGGTTCCAAATTCATATATCATCTTGCTTTCTGCCCGGGACATTTTGATCATATAACTTCCTCCTCTTCAGTCTGGCTTAATAACTTGAATACCTGCAAATTTCAGATTTGATGGGTCTCTATTGTGAACTGTTGTGAAATGTGTTGATAATTAGTGTTGCTCGCGAATATTCGCAATTCGAATATTATTCGCGAATATCGCATATTCGCGAATTCGCGAATTTCGCGAATATAGCGCTATATATTCGTAATTACGAATATTCGTTTTTTTTTTTTTTTTTTTTTTTTTTTTTCTTCACAGTACACATCACAGTGATCACCCCTCTCTGCTTCCAGCTTGTGTGGTGTAAAGAAGGCTCTAATACTACTGTGTGAGACTGGTGTGCGAAAATGCGCATATGCGAAAATTCGCTTATGCGAAAATTAGCATATGCGAATTTTCATATATGCGAATTTTACCTTATGCTAATTTTGTATATGCTAATTTTCACATCCGTACATTTTCGCATATGCGAATTTTCACATATGCGAAAATAAAACGCGGATATAACAAATATGCGAATATTCGCGAATATATGACGAATATTCGTCCATATATTCGCGAATATTCGCGAATTCGAATATGGCCTATGCCGCTCAACACTATTGATAATGGGTATATCAAATCTCCTTTTTTTATGTTATTAATGTGTTCCGCTATTCTTAATTTAAGTGTTCTTTTAGTCCTCCCCACATATTGTTTTTTTACAATCGCACTCCATAATATAAATAACTCCTTTTGTGTTGCATGTAATGCATTCATCAATTGTCCATTTAAAGTTGTTAGTCCGGGATTGTACCTCAACTGTTTTTCTAGAATCTGTAGTGGTTCGACAATTGTTGCAAGTTGCACAACGAAAAAATCCTTTAGTGGACAACCAGGTACTGCCATCCTTATTTTTAGTAGGGGGTCTTATGGAAGGAGCAACCGTTATTCCCAAGTTTGGCGCCCGTGTGTATACAATGGGAGGGGGGGGGGGGGGAGGTGGTAATGATTCTCCAATACTTTTATCTTGTCTTACAATTTCCCGGTACTTTGAAATCACATTTTCTATTTTCTTGTGAGAATTGTTAAATGATAAAATTATTTTAAAATCTGGTATTTGTTTTTTTATATCCTTATTATCTGAAATGAAAAAAGTTTTTCTGTCCAGTAGTTTTACCTTATCTAAAGAGTGTTTGAGAGTTGCCTCCGGATATCCCTTATCTGTGAATTGTTTTGTGAGGACTTCGGCTTCTTCAAAAAAGAGTCGTTATTAGTACAGTTACGTTTTAAACGACGGTACTGTCCAACCGGGACGTTCAGTAACCAACGTGGTAGGTGGCAACTATTATAGGTTATGTAACTGTTCTTTGCTGTAGGTTTGGTGAATGTATTACAAATTAACTTGTCCTTATGTGATTTAATTTGCAAATCTAAGAAATCAATATGTGTAGTGCTGATAGTAGAAGTGAAATTAAGATTGTGATCATTAGTGTTTAACTGGTGAATGAAGTGTTGTAAATCAGCACTATTTAGATTCATTGGTAGTGATAATACAGTGCTGTGTTACATAATTCGTGCAATTTGTAACACAGCACTGTGAAGGGTATTATCACTACCAATGAATCTAAATTTAATTTATTTTGAGCACTCAGGGAAGATTGCCCATGTTCTATTGTCTACCTAAAACCCGTAAGAATATTCAAACAGGGAGACCCGTTGTATCTGGGATAGGTTCTTTAACATCTAACCTATCCCAATAAGTAGATACATTTTTACAACCATTCGTTCAAAACACTAAATCATATATCAAGGACACGACCCAAGTAGTGGCCATGGTGGAGGCCTTCCCATGGGAGGAGCACCACATCATGGCCACTCTTGACGTGTCCTCTCTATATACTGTAATACATCATAATTTGGGCCTAAAGGCGGTGAGAAGATTCCTGGAAGATGGTGATATTAAACCAGACCAGGTAGACTTTATAGCACGGGCAATTCACTTTATTCTCACTCACAATTATTTCTTTTTTGAGGGTGATTTTTATTTACAACAGACCGGTACCGCCATGGGCACGACATTCGCGCCAAGTTATGCTAATCTTTTTATGGCATCTTGGGAGGAAGACAACATCACCCCCAGACTTGGCACGGATCTGGTGCTCTGGTGGCGGTATATTGATGACATTCTTTTAATTTGGGGAGGTTCTTTATTTGATTTACAACACTTCATTCACCAGTTAAACACTAATGATCACAATCTTAATTTCACTTCTACTATCAGCACTACACATATTGATTTCTTAGATTTGCTAATTAAATCACTTAAGGACAACTTATTTTGTAATACATTCACCAAACCTACAGCAAAGAACAGTTACATAACCTGTAATAGTTTCCACCTACCACGTTGGTTACTTAACGTCCTGGTTGGACAGTACCGTCGTTTAAAACGTAACTGTACTAATAACGACTCTTTTTTAGAAGAAGCCGAAGTCCTCACAAAACAATTCATAGATAAGGGATATCCGGAGGCAACTCTCAAACACTCTTTAGATAAGGTAAAACTACTGGACAGAAAAACTTTTTCCATTTCAGATAATAAGGTTATAAAAAAACAAATACCAGATTTTAAAATTATTTTACCATTCAACAATTCTCACAAAAAAATAGAAAATGTGATTTCAAAGTACTGGGAAATTGTAAGACAAGATAAAAGTATTGGAGAATCATTACCACATCCCCCCCCCCATTGTATACACACGGGCGCCCAACTTGGGAATAACGGTTGCTCCTTCCATAAGACCCCCTACTAAAAATAAGGATGGCAGTACCTGGATGTCCACTAAAGGATTTTTTCGTTGTGGAACTTGCAACAATTGTCGAACCACTTACAGATTCTAGAAAAACAGTTGAGGTACAATCCCGGACTAACAACTTTAACTGGACAATTGATGAATGCATTACATGCAACACAAAAGAAGTTATTTATATTATGGAGTGCGATTGTAAAAAACAATATGTGGGGAGGACTAAAAGAACACTTAAATTAAGAATAGCGGAACACATTAATAACATAAAAAAGGAGATTTGAAACACCCATTATCAACACATTTCACAACAGTTCACAATAGAGACCCATCAAATCTGAAATTTGCAGGTATTCAAGTTATTACGCCAGACTGGAGAGGAGGAAGTTATATGATCAAAATGTCCCGGGCAAAGCAAGATGATATATGAATTTGGAACCATGGAACCAAGGGGTCTCAACTCCAGTTTTGAGCTTTTGGTGTCTTGTAATGGGGTTGCCCTTGGATCACCGACCACCGCCACGTATAAATCTTGTCGGTGGTCGGTGTTCTGAAGGTTACCCCATAGTTTCTCCTGCAGCCCAGATATTCCAAGTTTACCACTGTACATTTTCCTTATATCAGGTTTTTTCTGTTTCATTTTTTCTCTTTTATCTATTAATTACTGCACATTTCATTTATTTATTTGTATCTTTTATTTTATTTAGTTTTTACCTTTATTTTTTCATTCATTTTTACTCATGTCTTTATTTGACCATATAAATCTTTGTATTTCATTTTTCTTTATCTCATATTTTTTATTTATTTTTTATTTTTATTTTATTTTTTATTTTTAATTTTTACTTTTATTTCTTAAATTTTTAATTTTTCTTCTATTTTTATTTTTTATATTTTATTTCTTATTTATATTTATTTATATTTTTTTTACATTTTTTATTTGTATTTGTATTTTTATTTTTATGTATAGTTATCTCTATTTTATTTTATAGATTAATATTCCCATCTTTTATTCATCATCCATATATTTTACATTTTATTATATATTTCATTTTAAATTAATCATATACACAAAACGAAGTTGGATACAACTAACTGCATATCACTACCATTTGTAGGGAGTAATTTATTCTATATTATGTCTGTCATATTGGTTGTAGTAAACATTATTGCTGGAAATATTACTGCTCAACTAAATGTTTCTTTGTAGCTATTGTAGCAAGTTTAGTTACATTCCGATAAGTTCAATGTGAATGGGGATCTATTGAACCTATTTTTAGTTGCTCCACTCCATGTATTTGCTCATGATCTATTCCTAATCCTATAATGTGAATAGCTTGTTTTCTTTAGGAACAATGATTCACGACAGGTGTAGTCTTAAGATATAAACAACATCACTTTCTAAGTTTTATCTGCACATTTACCTACTGAAGTAGGGGTCGGAGGACTATAGTTCCCATTACCCTGAAATGCATCTAGGACTTGGCACTATTCACACCATCCACTGGTACGCATCCCATTACCAGCGTCCATACTTAATCCCGGCACCTGAGGAGTTAACCTAGTCTCCAGCCTCCCGCTTCACCTGAGGAGTCGATCCAAGCTCCAGCCTCCCGCTTTGCGTGCCGGCATCTCACCTCCAGTTCCCCACGTGGGACGCTGCTCCCGTGTGCGCTGACACTCCTGCCAGAGTGTCGGCATTGTAACCATCTAACCATCCACGGAAGAGCGGCTGCAAGGAACGGCTTTGACCATCACGTCGCACCCCACTGCGATCGGGGTTGCTAATTCCAGCGTGAGATTGCCACTTACCATCTTGCTGCTCCACGGCGGAGCTCTCTACAGCTGCACTCCACATTTCCACGCCAGTGAGAAACAGGCGGCTACAGGCGGTGAGAAATACAATTATTAATGTTCCTCCATTATCTTTATCATTCAATCTATTGACTATCTGGAGTCTGAGCTTGCAATATTTATCAAGTGCATTTCAACCATCTGCTCTGTTACGGGACTAACAAACCAGGTGCCGGATTATTGGACTGTACATGCTCATGATATTTTAGTCATCCATCCAGTATTATTACCCCACTAGGGTCCAGTGGGGTATGTATTAGTGCCTGTACATGTGTAGTATATTTTATTGTATTATATTTTATTGAATTATATTTAATAACATTTTTGTACTAGTGATGCTGTTTTTTATTCATTAATCCACACATATCATAATGCACCCTAGTTGGTGAGGTGCTTGAGGTAATAGCTATATATTTGACTTAAACTTAGTAACACCCCTACTCATTTCCTTTTGTCCATTGTTTGCAACAGAAGGTTTGATGTGAATGCTGTGTCATTGTTGTCATGCCAGTTGGTGGGGGAAAATCCTCGCCATTGAGGGATAACAGTTGGTAGGAGGATTCATTATGGCTACATGTCCCCCAAATCATTGTTGCATGGGTATGAGTTTCACGTAAGTAAATAGGATCACAATCGTGGTGTCCTTCTAAGTCCAATCATTTCCAAATACAGTGAAACTTCTTTCAGATGATCACTTACAATTCATCAAAATATGGTCTTCTGAGGGATGGTCTTCTCAAAGGATATGACTAGAGATGAGCAAATTTTTGAAACATTTGATGTGACAAGTTCGCCGAATTTTCAGAAAAAAATTGGTCGGTCCGAATTTATTCGCAACAAATCGCTATTAAAAACGACTACTTCTGGCCTACAGAGATGCTCAATAGAGGTAAAGAACACTTTGCCTTGTCCTAACACGCATGGGGAATGTGCTGTGCTAGTGAAATAATACTGTTATTCAGTATGACATGGAGATTACAGGTATCGCTATTAGAATCACTGCTGTAGAGCATCTGGATGTGGCAGATTTTTTATGTTATTTTTATTTAATTTAATTTAAATTTATTTGATTCTGGTGAGCATCAAGCTGGCGGTCCGCCGCGAGATGATCTACCACCTGTTTCAGCCCCGGCCTCTCACGGGACTGTATTTCCACTTGAAAAGGGAGGGACTGCAGTACCAACAACTTGGACAGGAGAACATTCAGCTTTTGTGCCATTGGATAAATGGGCGCATAAAGCTAGAAGTGGCTGCAATGAAAAAGCTTGTACTTGTATCTTAAAATCGAGCTGGCGGTCCTCCGCCAGGCGAGATACCACCTGTTCCAGCCCCTGACTCTCAGCGCCCCCCTGACTGTGAAAGTGTGAATGTTTCATTTAAACAGTTATGGTTCATTGTTATCGCTCTATCGATTTTTTAAAATTTTAATTTAGGATTTAATAATAAAATGTGTGGTTACAAAAGACCAAATCCAACAAGGAGTCACGTGTCAAATGGGGGCACAATAACAGAGCCTTGAGGTGGCATCAGAATGAGGAGACCATAATCTGGCAGAATGGCACAGCCTGGAATTGGCGGCAGCAAGAGGAGACCATATAGTGGCTGAATGACACAGCCTAGAGTTTGCGGCCGCATGAGGAGATCAGAGGGTCTCACAATCCCTAATATAAACAGATGAATTTTCAAATTTATATTGAAGATTTATGGCAGCTAGTGCTAGCATAAAAATGTTTAGGCAATGTCCCAGCAGCATGAGGAGACCATAGGGCCTCACAATCCCTAAGATTAAAAGATGAATTTTCAAAATTAAATTGAAGATTTATGGTAGCTAGTGCTACCATAAAAATGTTTAGGTAATGTCCCAGAAGCATAAGGAGACCATAGGGCCTCACAATCCCTAAGATTAAAAGATGAATTTTCAAAATTAAATTGAAGATTTATGGTAGCTAGTGCTACCATAAAAATGTTTAGGTAATGTCCCAGAAGCATGAGGAGACCATAGGGCCTCACAATCCCTAAGATTAAAAAATGAATTTTCAAAATGAAATTGAAGATTTATGGTAGCTAGTACTATCATAAAAATGTTTAGGTAATGTCCCAGCAGCATGAGGAGACCATAGAGTGGCTGAATGACACAGCCTGGAGTTTGCAGCAGCAAGAGGAGATCATTTAGTGGCTGAATGACGCAGCCTGGAGTTTGTGGCAGCAAGAGGAGACCATATAGAGGCTTAATGACTCAGCCTGGAGTTTGCGGCAGCATGACACCGCGTGAAGGTGGCGGCAGCATGAGGAGAACATATAGTGGCTGAATGACACAGCCTGGAGTTGGCGGAAGCATGAGTAGATGATATAGTGGCTGAATGGCACAGCCTGGAGTTGGCAGCAGCATGAAGAGACCATATAGCGGCTGAATGACACAACGTGGAGGTGGCGGCAGCATGAGGAGAACATATAATGGCTGAATGACACAGCATGGAGGTGGCAGCAGCATGAGCAGAATAAATAGTGGCTGAATGACACATCTTGAAGGTGACGGCAGCATGAGGAGTACATATAGTGGCTGAGTGACACAGCGGGGAGGTCGCTGCAGCATGAGGAGAACATATATTGGCTGAATGACACAGCCTGGAGTTGGCGGCAGCATGAGGAGAACATATGGTGGCTGAATGATACAGCCATGAAATGGCGGAAGCATGAGGAGAACATATGGTGGCAGAATGAGACAGCCTGGAGGTGGCAGCAGCAGCATCACGAGTCTTAAAATTGACAGAGTGGTGCGGTGGCTGGCAATACCAGCACCGAAGTTCGGTGATCAAAGGTCTGATGAGGAGGAATGTTTGTAACTGGGGAGCAGTGCTTTAAATCTGTTTTGAACTATCCATATTTGTGAAGTGTTGGTGTGGCACCATGGTCAATCTACTCTAATGCATCAGGCATTGGTGGGTGGAAATCCTGGCTGATCTATGCCTGATTCATCTTCACAAAGGTCAGTCTCTCCACATTTTTCGTGGACAGACGAGTTCTCCTTAGGGTGACTATGGCCCCTGCCGCACTAAACACCCGCTCTGATGGCACACTACTGGCCGGGCAGGACACCTGTTCCAGGGCAAACTCTGTTAGTTGAGGCCTCAAATCAAGTTTGGCTGCCCAGAAGTCCAGCGGATCTTCAAGGTGTATTGGAGCTGGTACTGATCCTGCCACCCCACCCCTTCCGAGCAGCCATGGCAGTGGAAGGTGAGCGCAGAGTGCCCCCCAAGTCAAACCTGCGACAGGATGGACGATGGTGCTGATAGGCATCGGCCAACTGACTACGTAGGATGTCTCTGTAGTAGGTCAGTTTGTCCTTCCTCTCAGTGGGTGTAAAAACGGACCCCATTTTGTGCTGGAAGCAAGGGTTCAATAAGGTGGAGAGCCAGAAGTCATCCCTCTACCCAATGGTGACAATTCGGTGGTCACTACACAAGCAACTGAGCATGCATCGTGCCATTTGTGCAAGTGACTCGGAGGGACTCCCTGCCTCCATCTCCCCTGCATACTGCCACGGTGTGTCTGGGTCCTCTGTCTCGCCTTCCTCATAACCCTCTCGCTCCTCTGGCTGCTCCTGCTCCTCCTCTCCTGTCAGATGACTAGAAAAAACACCCATTTAGCGAAACCTAAACTGTGCTCCACTCTGCCCCTCCCCCTTCTCCTCCAGTTCAGCCCCCACAGGGTTCATGTGGCCGTGAGATGTAGGCGCCATGTCTCCAGTGCCCTGATTAGCCATTGTTTCCAACACGTGTTGTAGGAAATGAAGCAGTGGAATGACATCGTTCATCTCATAATCCTGGGGACTGACAAATAATGTGGCTTCCTCAAAGGGCCTGAGCAAACGGCAGGTGTCACGTATGATCTGCCACTGGTTGACATTGAAGTTACACAGGGGAGTCCCCCAATCCGCTTGGATCATCAAGAAATCGGTGATGGCTTTTCTCTGTTCGTATAGTCAGTCCAACATATGTAGGGTGGAATTCCAACGTGTGGCAACATCACAAATCAGACTATGTTGGGGGATAGCATTCTGACATTGCAGCTGAAGGGGGGTGTGCTTTGTGGTGTACAAGTGGCTGAACTGCATGCAAAGTTTCCTTCCCATTGTTAGGATGTCTTGCAAATGGGGGGAACACTTCAGGAACCGCTTGACAACCAGATTGGACACGTGTGCCATGCTGGGCACATGGCTCAGCCTTCCTTGTCGCAGCGCAGACAAGATGTTCTTCCCATTTTCAGTCACCATGGTTCCCATTTCCAGTTTTCGTGGAGTAAGCCATGCTCTGATTTCTTTATGAATGACTTTTAGCAGTTCCTCCCCTGTGTGACTCCGTTCACCAAGGCAAACCATGTGAAGAATAACGTGACACCGCCTTGCCCTGCACACATATGCTGAAGGAGAACTGAGACTTGTCTGTGCAGTGGAGGCTAAGGACACGGTGGAGGGTGAGGAGGCGGAGTCACACACTGTCACAGGACCAATGGCCTGAGAGCGTGGAGGAGGAAGCAGCGTGACTTGTACAAGGTACTGTTGTGGCTGTGCAGGAACCACATTCACCCAGTGGGCCGTAAAGGACATGTATTGTCCCTGACCACAGTTACCATGCACTTTGGTACCCATGGACAGGCTCAAGGACTGGCCCACCTTCTCTTCCACAAAATTGTGCAGAGCGGGTACTGCCTTCTTCGCAAAGAAATGACGGCTTTGGACTCTCCACCTCGGCTAAGTTCTCTGAAAGGTGCAGAGTCCACCACTTGAAAAGGGAGGGACTGCAGCATCAGCAACTTGGACAGGAGCACATTCAGCTTCTGGGCCGTTGGATGAGTAGGCGCATACTGCAGTCTCTTGGACATGGCTTCACCGATGGATTGCTGGACGAATGACTGACTCAAAGTAGGAGCATCTGGAGTGACAGAAGGAGGGTATGACACACAGCTCCCTTCGGCTGAGGTAGTGGAGCCTTGGCTGGCTGAAACATGGAGTGGTGTGCCACTGGGTGATGCAGCAGGCTTGACCATCACATGGGAGACAAGTTTTATCTCAGGCCGCTTTATGGTGGCGCAGCATATGTTGATGCAGGGCCATGGTACCCACATTGGGACCCTTGCTTCACTTTCTGCCGACACATTTTGCATGTGGCTATGTGAACCTCCTCCGGATGCTTAATGAAAAACTGCCACATCGACGAGTAGCTGATTTTCCCACCAACAGTCCACGCTAATTGACTGCTACTGCTGCCGTCTCCAGGAACCCCTGTTCCACTACCTCCTTGGAAGGTAGGCTGCCACGAAGCAGGTGGTCTCCCCCATGCACGTTATGCTCCAGAATTTCCACTTCTGTCATTCTAACTGCCAAGCATGCTACCACCTTGCAGGCTCAGCTACTGCCTCACAGGCAACCTGCAACCCTCTTCTCCTGATGATGATGAAATCCCTTTTGCACCCGGCTCCAAATTGTGATCGTCTTTATCATCATCAACAAGTGTCTGCATGTCACTGATGTCCTCCTCAGGTTCCTCAACAGTGTCTGCTTCAGGACCCTGAACGCTGGCAACACCACCTCCCACGTCACTCTTCTTATCACTACTTGCTCGCCTAGCGGGGGAAGCGGCGGTTGTCTCCTCCACTTCTTGGCTGGGCAGTAGCTGCTGACTGTCCTGTAGTAGATCATTCTCACTGAATAGTGGAGCTGAAACCACAGCATAAGATACTTCTGTAGGGCAGGGAACAGCATAGGACAGAGGCAATGGGAGAACAGGGACTGCTCCCAGGCCGTACCAACTGAGGGTTGTGTCTGAGTAACCCACCGACTGTTGACTGGGGGTGTCAGATGTCCCTTGTAGTGAAGTGGATGACCGTGTTAACCAATCAATGACGGCAGATGGATTGCTGGTCGAGACACGATCACTAGCTGATTCCAGGAGATCAGTCCTCTCCTGCTGCCACTCGCCCCTAGTCTGCTGTGACCTCTGCCTGTGCCTGATGAATTTGGGCCTCTGACACTCCTCTGTGCACGTCCTGGCACTTCTCTGCCTGACATACTTAGTGCGTATATGAGGGGAGTACAATTCGTTTCACTACGCTTAAAACAGTATTTGTCTAGAACAGCAGCTGGTGTGTACTTTTGGCTGGCCTTTTACAGTAACTAGGCCCTTAAGACTTTCAGGAACAAAATGGTACAACACTTAGATGTACGTATGTGGTATGTACTTATGAGGGCAGTAGGATGCCCTCCACTACGCTTAACAGTATTTGTCTAGAACAGCAGCAGGTGTGTACTTTTTGCTGTCCTTTCACAGTATGTAGGCCCTTGAGACTTTAACAGGAACAAAATAGTACACCACTTAGATGTGCGTATGTGGTATGCACTTATGAGGGCAGAAAAATGCACTACAGTACACTTAGAAAAGTATTTGTGTATAACACCAGCCGGTTAGTACTTTTGCTTGGCCTTTCAGAGTATCTAGGCCCTTGAGACTTTAACAGGAACAAAATAGTACACCACTGAGATGTACAAATGTGCTATGCACTTATGAGGGGAGAAAAATGCACCACAGTATGCTTAAAAAAGTATTTGGGCACAACACCAGCAGTACACACCAGTGCTGCAGCACACAGTCGCTGTGTACTACACCCAAAATTGTACTTTCTCTTTCAATCTTACTCCCTTCCCTATCAGAGCTTCTAGGCAGGATTTGTGCTTGAGATGAATCGCTGCTGTTCTTCTGTGCAAGACACTGCTCTCTGTAATAGAACGCTGTATATAGTGACTGGGAGGTAAATTGTTCTAGTAAGAATGCTTTTCTGTGAAACACACACTGCTTCCTTTCCCTCTCTCTGTGCAACAGAGGGCTGACTTGACTAGATGGTGAAACGCTGCTGGAAAAAGCTTTTCTGTGCAATACACAGCACTGTCTGTCCTTATCTATCTCTCTGCAGTGAAAGGCTGAAGTGACTGGCCAGAATATGGCTGCCGATTATATAGGGCTGTGACATCACAGGGGTGACTGGCTGCTGATAGGATGCATCCTGCATGTGATTCAGGGTCATCCCACCTACCCTTGTTCCCACCTTCCCAGGATTCCTTGCTCCATCTCCTCACATGTGGATCCACCATTTTAGATGCCCTGGAGCCTGGACCTCACTAAATAGAGTTTAATGAAGCGATTTATGCCATAGAATTCGGATTGGTCAGATTCGATTTGCTCATCCCTTGATATGACCACTATGCATAGTATGATTGTTCTCAAAGAGTTGGTCTTCTTGGGATAATTCAATGAATTGTGTCTGTGTTTATCCAGTAGTAAGCAGGTGCTGGATGGCTCAAACGAAATGGTGTAATTGTGGGTGACAAAATAAATTTTATGGACAACAATACAAAATAAAGCAGACTAAACAAATGTTACCTGTATTCTAAAACATTATTAACTAAAACTCTTCACATTGCACACTTTTCTAGAATTTTGTATAGTTAAATTAAGCCAATTAATATAAAAAAAATGGCAGTGGGACAAGATGAATGGTGTGTCAAGTAAGAAGCTAAAAAGGAACAGAGGTAAATAAAATAAAAAGCAGCAGTAAAAGTAAGGAATAAAAGAGGAAAGAATTTATAACAACAAGAAAAACCCTTAGCTTTTAAAAGCAATAGCTATAAAATGCCCCGAGGACCTCAATGTGAGCCAGCCATATGTGAGAATCATGAACTATGGCAGTCAACTCTTCTATTTTTGTACTATTGTTAATTCGCTCAATGGATTCAGGCCTTCCAGACTTCCAATATGAAGAAATAAGAAAACAAGCAGCAGAATGGAAATTTCTAACAGAGCTTTCTTAGCCTTCGCCAAGGAACTGGTGAGCTGTGATAAGAGGGCAAAGTCTTGTGAAGCCAGTACAGAAATAAAGCAAAACTGCTACGAAAGAATGTCTGGCCAGAAGAAGGAGATTACAGCAATCCAACCAAGTATGAAGCCCCTATATCTCAGACACATCCAACAGGTCAACATCTATTGGAAACTGAAGGAACCATTTTAAGCAGCCTGTCAGAACCATCTCCATAACCCCCTTGGATCATTCTAATGGGATTTTCCCAGGAGGGAAAAAATAAAATAAAATAAAGCATACTCACTTGCTGAGGCAGGCCACTGGCTAAGCAGTCATTTCTTGCATGTCAACAGGAAGCAGTCAGCAGCAAGGACCCACACCGGTTAGTATGCTGAATTTTTAAGGCACCCTGACCCCTTTATATTATATATATATATATATATATATATATATATATATTTTGTCAGGATTCGGCAGGCTGGAGGTGGATCCTCTGTGTCAGAGAGGGATTGGCGTGGACCGTGCCGGCGGACCGTTTCTAAGTTGCTACTGGTATTCACCAGAGCCCGCCGCAAAGCGGGATGGTCTTGCAGCGGCGGTAGCAACCAGGTCGTATCCACCGGCAACGGCTCAACCTCTCTGACTGCTGAGATAGGCGCGGTACAAGGGATTAGGCAAGAGCATGGTCGGACGTAGCAGAAGGTCAGAGCAGGCAGCAAGGATCGTAGTCAGGGGCAATGGCAAGAGGTCTGGAACACTGGCTTGGGATACACAAGGAACGCTTTCACTGGCACAATGGTACAAGATCCGGCAAGGAAGTGCAGGGGAAGTGAGGTTAAATAGACAGGGAGCAGGTGGAGGCTAATTTAGACTGATTGGGCCAGGCACCAATCACTGGTGCACTGGCCCTTTAAATCTTAGAGAGCTGGTGCGCGCACGCCCTAGAGAGCGGAGCCGCGCGCGCCAGAATGTGGAGGGACCGGGACGGGTAAGTGGCTTGGGATGCGATTCGCGAGCGGGCGCGTCCCGCTATGCGAATCGCATCCCCATCGTGAATGTCAGTGCAGCGCTCCCGGTCAGCGGGTCTGACCGGGGTGCTGCAGAGAGGAGAACGCCGCGAGCGCTCCGGGGAGGAGCAGGGACCCGGAGCGCTCGGCGTAACATATTTTTATATATATATATATATATATATATATATATATATATATATATATATATCTATTAATTTGTCTTGAGTTGGGATTTCTAACAAAGAGTAATACCTCCCTCAAAATCAGTAGAAATGAAATGTGTTGGTGAAACATCCAGGATGTACAGTTGTTCAGACAGAGTAAGGAACCTATAGACATCCATCTTAGAATGTACAAATGTTTATTTAAAAGTCTTTTGGTCCATAGAACTTCAACCATATCATAAAAGATTTGTTGAAAACTTAATGCTAACACTTTGCTCTATACATGAAAAGACCAATAAAGTAAAGTAAAGTACATTTGTGAAATAAATAATTGTCTTTGTGACACAACCTCCTTATGTGTCCTTCATCATTGTCTATTGGTTATATATAAAAAAAAAAAAAAATCTAAACAAAAACAATATTAATCCCAGTATGATATTTATTACATCAAGTAGGGTGGTACATCACTTTCTTTATTATATCCACTTAAGTAAAGATACTACAATGTATGAATTTGTAGTCTAAGGGTGACCTCGAGAGCCAAACTTTAAAATATATTAACAAAAATAATAGCGATAACTTGCCCCTGAAAAAGTGTGTGTGTGTGGAGGGGGGGATCCTGTCCAGGGGTGACAAAGTGGCAGCTTCATGACAGCTCATGAATGCAAAAGAAAAACTTAGCACACAAATACTGTAGTTGATATTTATTCCTTACAATCCTTATATATACAATTTAATGTTTCGATCTGTAACAGATCTTCATCAGAATCGGATTGCTGCGGAGGTAGGTATAGGTGAATATCAGCAAAAAGTCGGGAGATAGGAAATGGAGTTTTGCGACCGAAGTCAAGTATGCTCATGAATGCAGGCCAGCACTTCTCCAGGAGGGGGTGGGCCTCCATACATATGACTCCGCCACCTCGTTGGCCTTCTCGTTGGATGCTTGTATCGATTCCTCCTACGTGTGAGGTGAGACAGCTCTGAACTGTGGTAAGGCTCTCCCCCCCCCCCCCAAATATCTAAAAATAAAAATAGACAATTCTATCTACAGCCACCACCCCTGATAAAGTGCCACTCTAGGCCTAGAACTTGATACAGTACTGATTATCAGTGTGAGTGGGATTTATGGGATCTTTTTTCTTTTTTTTTTTTGCAAATCCTTACCCCAATCTACGCCACGTGTGATCACTTGTCATCAGGCTTTTTCACCAATCTGTACTACAGAAGCTTCAGAGGCAAATAGTAGGACGCTGTAATACACATTCTCTTATGAGGGGTATGAACCTGACTCACCAGATGGCTTAAAGGGGTACTCCGCTGCTCAGCATTTGGAACAAAATGTTCCGAACGCTGGAGCCAGTGCCGGGAGCTCGCGATGGGCTGTCACAACCTCTCCCATAGACTTGCATTGAGGGGCGGGGCATGACATCATGAGGGGGCATTTGTTCCAAACGCTGAGCAGCGGAGTACCCCTTTAACCCCTTAACAACAATGGATGTAAATGTATGTCATGGTGCCGTGGTACTTAACACACCATGACTGTTATCAGCAGCCAGGGACCCTCCGGCAATGGCGGACATCCACGATGTCCTCCATTAACCCCTCAGATGCCGTGATCAATACCGATAACGGCATTTGTCTCAGTGCAGTACCGTGATCGGTGATGTCCTGTATTAGCCGCGGGTCCCGGCCACTGATAGCCGCAGGGACCGCCGCGATAGGGGTGTATTCGCCGTATAAGACGCACAGACTTTTTCCCCCCAGTTTTGGGGAAAAAAAAGTGTGTCTTACGGTAGGTTCATATTTTGACAGAATATACAGAACATCTAAAGGTAGAATTCAATTGCAGATAGAATTTTTGTACAGTTCTTTGTAAAGTACACATAAAATAAAAAGAATTGGACAGGCGCTTCCGGAAAATAGCCACTTTAAGTAAATGAGTTTATGTTACATAGGAGTCTAATTTGACCGCAATCCAAGTTTAATACACAGATGATGTCATATTCACTAAAATGAATTTACACACTAAAATGACTGATGACATAAAGTCAATGACAGCTTTGAAGTGCGGTACTGATGGAATTATAGGACATAGAGTAATATGTAATGATGATAAAAGTTGCCTATGTTTTACAACTATTCTATATTCACTTTTTACATTTACTTGCGTTTTTTATTGAAATTGTGATTGCATATGCATTACCACACTATGATTCTTTGCCGCTGTTCAGGATTAAAAAAAAAAATTATGACTATTTTCTCCTTAAAACAACACCACAATCGTACTAAGGTTGTGCGTGGTATTGCAGCTCATCCTCATTCACTTTAATGGAGTTGAGCTGTGATAGTGGAATTAATGCAAGGACAGGTGTGGCGCTTATTTTGAAAAACAAACAAAACTAAATATTTTTTTATTTATAGAAAACCCTTTTGAGTAAAATCATAAATATACAGTAATTTAAATGAATGCTGATCTGTCACTATTTTTTAAGAAAGTTGACATTTTAACCTCTTAAGGACCCAGGACGTATGGGTACGTCCTGGGTCCCGGTCCTGCGATATAACGCGGGGTCACACCGTGACCCCGCATCATATCGCGGCGGGCCCGGCGTCATAGTGAAGCCGGGACCCGTCTCTAATAGCGTGCGGCACTGATCGCTGTGCCGCGCGCTATTAACCCTTTAGCCGCGCGCTCAAAGCTGAAAGTAAAACGAAAGTAAAAGTTCCCGGCTAGCTCAGGGAGCTGTTCGGGATCGCCGCGGTATAATCGCGGCATCCCGAACAGCTGTAGCACAGGAGGAAGGTCTCTTACCTTCTCCTGTGCTGTCCGATCGCCGAATGAATGCTTCAAGCCTGAGATCCAGGCTTGAGCATTCAATCGCCGAAAACACTGATTGATCCATTCCTATGGAGATGGATCAATCAGTGTAAAAGATCAGTTAATGCAATGTTATAGCCCCCTATAGGAGCTATAATATTGCATAAGAAAAGTGTAAAAAAATCATTAACCCTTTCAATTATCCCTTCCCCTAATAAAAGTTTGAATCACCCGGCATTTCCAAAAATAAAAAAAAACATTATGTAAATAATAATAAAAATAAACATATGTGGTATCGCCGCGTGCGGAAATGTCCGAATTATAAAAATATACTGCTTTTTAAACCGCTCGTTCAATTGCGTACGCGCAAAAAAATTCCAAAGTCCAAAAAAGCGCATTTTTGATCACTTTTTATATCACAAAAAAGTGAATAAAAAGTGATCAAAAAGTCTGATCAGAACAAAAATGGTACTGATAAAAACTTCAGATGACGGCACAAAAAATGAGCCCTCATAGCATCCTGAACACAGAAAAATAAAAAAGTTATAGGGGTCAAAAGATGACCATTTTAAACATATACATTTTCCTGCATGTATTCATGATTTTTTTCGGAAGTGATACAAATTCAAACCTATACAAGTAGGGTATCATTTTAACCGTATGGACCTACAGAATAAAGATAAGGTATCATTTTTGACAAAAAATGTACTGTGTAAAAACAGAAGCCCCCAAAACTTACAAAATAGTGTTTTTTCATCAATTTTGTCGCACATTGATTTTTTTCCCGTTTCACCGTAGATTTTTGGGTAAAATGATTAATGTCATTACAAAGTAGAATTAGTGACGCAAAAATTAAGCCATTATATATAATTTTAGGTGAAAATTTTTAAGAGTTATGATTTTTTAAAGTTAAGGAGGAAAAATTGAAAATGAAAAAACGGAAAAAGCCCGGGTCCTTAAGGGGTTAAAGGGGTACTCCACCCCTAGACATTTTATCCCCTATCAAGGGGATTGGGGATAAGATGTCTGATCACCGGGGTCTCACCGCAAACCCCTGCCTTTTTAATGGTTTTTATCATTGAAGTCCGTGCCTCAAAGATTTTTTGGTGTCAGAAGAAGAGATGAGCGAACTTACAGTAAATTCGATTCATCATAAACTTCTCGGCTCGGCAGTTGATGACTTATCCTGCATAAATTAGTTCAGCTTTCAGGTGCTCCGGTGGGCTGGAAAAGGTGGATACAGTCCTAGGAAAGATTCTCCTAGGACTGTATCCACCTTTTCCAACCCACCGGAGCACCTGAAAGCTGAATTAATTTAAGCAGGATAAGTCATCAACTGCCGAGTCGAGAAGGTCGTGACGAATCGAATTTACTGTAAGTTCGCTCATCTCTAGTCAGAAGCTCAAGGGGTCTCTTATGGGGCAGATGTGCCTACGGGCCCCCTTAGGCACTAGTGTTGAGCGTGAATGTTCAAAACGTGAATTTTTAACGCAAATATTGGTACTTCGCGATATCGCGAATACGGTATTTAGAATATAGCGATAGATATTCGTAATGATGAATATTTTTTTTCTTCACAGTACACATCAGTACAATATGTACTGTGTAAAATAAAAAAGTGATCATCCCTCCCTGCTTTCAGCTTGTGATCTAAAGAAGGCTCCAATAGTATTTACTGTGTGAGTCGGTTTGGAGCCCAAATATTTCGTATATGCGAATATGCAAATATCGGCACTTCCAGAGGACACTGATCCCTCCCTTCTTTTAGGTGAATTTCATTACGAATTTTCGCATGGGAAAAAAAAGGAAATGAACATAGCGAATATGCAAATTTCCCAAACATATGACGAATATTTGTCCATATATTCGCAAAATATTGCAAATTTGAATATGGCCCCTGCTGCTCATCACTATTAGGCACTAGGGCCCCGGTGCAACTGCTACCTCCCCCGTTGGCAATTATATATATGCTCCACTATCTCTGGCACTCCCATAGACATTTGTGACCAGCCACTCCATTGCAACAAGAGACTCATTTCCCCATTCTTGAGATCTCAGGGAGACCTAACATTTGGATTCCCAATGTCCCAACATTGTCCAATATCCTGTGGATAGAGGTGTTAGAGGTTGGAATTAAGGTTGGAATTAGAGATGAGTGAAGTTTCAATACTTTGATTCTGCAAGAACCTTGCTGCTCGGCGGTTGCTTACTTTAGTCTGCATAAATAAGTTCAGCTTTCAGGTGCTCTGGAGAGTCTCCTAGGACTTTATCCACCTTTGCCAGCCCACTGGAGCACCTGAAAGCGGAACAAATTTATGTAGACTAAAGTAAGCAACCGCCGAGCAGCGAGGTTTGTGCAGAATCGAAGTACTGTAACTTCGCTCATCTCTAGTTGGGGTACTCCGCTGATGCAGAGAAGGTAATTGTAACGATTCGGCTGGCTGGAGGTGGATCCTCCGTGCCAGAGAGGGATTGGCGTGGACCGTGCTGGTGGACCGGTTCTAAGTTGCTACTGGTATTCACCAGAGCCCGCCGCAAAGCGGGATGGTCTTGCAGCGGCGGTAGCAACCAGGTCGTATCCACCAGCAACGGCTCAACCTCTCTGACTGCTGAAGATAGGCGCGGTACAAGGTAGTAGACAAGAGCAAGGTCGGACGTAGCAGAAGGTCAGGGCAGGCAGCAAGGATTGTAGTCAGGGGCAACGGCAGGAGGTCTGGAACACAGGCTAGGAACACACAAGGAAACGCTTTCACTGGCACAATGGCAACAAGATCCGGCGAGGGAGTGCAGGGGAAGTGAGGTATCAATAAGGAGTGCACAGGTGAACACACTAATTAGGCCTGCTGCGCCAATCAGTGGCGCAGTGGCCCTTTAAATAGCAGAGACCCGGCGAGCGCGCGCCCTAAGGAGCGGGGCCGCGCGCGCCGGGACAAGACTGACGGAGAGCGAGTCAGGTACGGGAGCCGGGATGCGCATCTCGAGCGGGCGCCTCCCGATCGCGAATCGCATCCCGGCTGAGAGAGGTATTGCAGCGCACCCGGTCAGCAGGTCTGACCGGGGCGCTGCAAATGCGAGGATGTTGCGAGCGCTCCGGGGAGGAGCGGGGACCCGGAGCGCTCGGCGTAACAGTACCCCCCCCCCTTGGGTCTCCCCCTCTTCTTGGAGCCTGAGAACCTGAGGACAAGACTTTTGTCTAGGATGTTGTCCTCAGGTTCCCAGGATCTCTCTTCTGGGCCACAGCCTTCCCAATCCACCCAAAAAAATGTTTTTCCTCTGACCGTCTTGGAGGCCAGAATCTCCTTCACGGAGAAGACGTCAGAAGAACCGGAAACAGGAGTGGGAGAAACAAGTTTGGGAGAGAAGCGGTTAACGATGAGAGGTTTAAGGAGAGAGACATGGAAGGCATTGGGAATACGAAGAGAAGGAGGAAGAAGGAGTTTGTAAGAGACAGGGTTAATCTGGCACAAGACTTTGAAAGGACCAAGATAGCGTGGTCCCAGTTTGTAACTGGGGACACGAAAGCGGACATATTTAGCGGAGAGCCATACCTTGTCTCCGGGAGCAAAAATGGGGGGAGTTCTTCTTTTCTTATCGGCAAATCTTTTCATCCGGGATGAAGCCTGTAAAAGAGAATTTTGGGTCTCTTTCCATATGGTGGAAAGATCACGAGTCACTTCATCCACAGCGGGCGAACCAGAGGGCAAGGGGGTAGGGAGGGGGGGAAGAGGGTGACGGCCGTACACCACGAAAAATGGGGACTTAGCAGAAGATTCGGAGATTCTGAAGTTGTATGAGAATTCGGCCCATGGTAGAAGATCTGCCCAGTCATCCTGGCGGGAGGAAACAAAATGCCGTAAATAGTCACCCAGGACCTGATTAATTCTTTCTACTTGCCCATTGGATTGGGGATGATAAGAAGAAGAGAAGAGAAGAGCTGTTTACAGAGGGCCCTCCAGAATTTAGACACGAATTGGACGCCTCTATCCGAGACGATCTGCGTGGGCAAACCGTGAAGACGAAAAATGTGTACAAAAAATTGTTTTGCCAACTGAGGCGCTGAAGGAAGACCAGGAAGAGGAATAAAATGTGCCATCTTGGAAAATCGATCAACGACCACCCAAACAACTGTGTTGCCACGGGATGGGGGTAAGTCTGTAATAAAGTCCATACCAATTAGTGACCAAGGCTGTTCGGGGACAGGCAGAGGATGAAGGAGACCAGCAGGCTTCTGGCGAGGAGTCTTATCCCGGGCACAGACAGTACAGGCCCGCACAAAATCAACAACATCCGTCTCCAGAGTCGGCCACCAATAAAAACGAGAGATGAGTTTCAAGGATTTTTTGATGCCCGCATGGCCTGCGAGGTGGGAGGAGTGTCCCCATTTGAGAATCCCGAGACGCTGGCGTGGAGAAACGAAGGTCTTCCCTGGAGGAGTTTGCCTGATGGAGGCTGGAGAAGTGGAGATCAGACAGTCAGGAGGAATGATGATGTGTTGCGGAGAGAGCTCTACTTCAGAGGCATCCGAGGAATGAGAGAGGGCATCGGCCCTAATGTTCTTGTCGGCAGGGCGAAAATGAATTTCAAAGTTAAAACGGGCAAAGAACAACGACCACCTGGCCTGGCGAGGGTTCAGCCGTTGGGCAGACTGGAGATAGGAGAGATTCTTGTGATCAGTGTATATGATAACTGGAAATTTTGATCCCTCCAGCAGATGCCTCCATTCCTCAAGCGCCAATTTAATGGCCAGTAGTTCTCGATCCCCGATGGAGTAGTTTCTCTCCGCCGGAGAGAAGGTCCTAGAAAAAAAACCACAAGTAACAGCATGCCCGGAAGAATTTTTTTGTAGAAGGACAGCTCCAGCTCCCACTGAGGAGGCATCTACCTCCAATAGGAAGGGTTTAGATGGGTCAGGTCTGGAGAGCACGGGAGCAGAAGAAAAGGCAGACTTGAGATGTTTAAATGCGTCTTCCGCTTGGGGAGACCAGGACTTGGGATTGGCATTTTTCTTGGTTAAAGCCACGATAGGAGCCACAATAGTGGAAAAGTGTGGAATAAATTGTCTGTAATAATTGGCGAACCCCAAAAAACGTTGGATAGCACGGAGTCCGGAGGGGCGTGGCCAATCTAATACAGCAGCTAGCTTATCTGGGTCCATTTGTAGTCCCTGGCCAGAAACCAAGTATCCTGGGAAAGGAAGAGATTGACATTCAAAGAGACATTTCTCCATTTTGGCATAAAGTTGATTGTCTCGAAGCCTCTGAAGAACCATGCGGACATGCTGGCGGTGTTCTTCTAAGTTGGCAGAAAAGATCAGAATATCGTCCAGATAAACCACAACACAGGAATATAAGAGATCACGAAAAATTTCATTAACAAAGTCTTGGAAGACGGCAGGGGCGTTGCACAGGCCAAAGGGCATGACCAGATACTCAAAGTGTCCATCTCTGGTGTTAAATGCAGTCTTCCATTCGTCCCCCTCCCTGATGCGGATGAGATTATAAGCACCTCTTAACTCCAGTTTGGTAAAGATGTGGGCACCTTGTAGGCGATCAAAGAGTTCCGAGATAAGAGGTAGGGGGTAGCGTTTCTTTACCGTGATTTTTTTTAAGTCCACGGTAATCAATGCAAGGACGTAGGGAGCCATCTTTTTTGGACACAAAAAAAAATCCAGCTCCGGCAGGAGAGGAGGATTTGCGGATAAACCCCTTTTTGAAATTTTGCTGGATGTACTCTGACATGGCAAGAGTCTCTGGAGCAAACAGAGGATAGATTCTGCCCCGGGGTGGAGTAGTACCCGGGAGGAGGTCAATAGGACAGTCATAAGGCCTGTGAGGAGGTAAAGTCTCAGCTTGCTTTTTGCAAAACACGTCAGCATAGTCCATATAAGCCTTAGGAAGACCGGTTACAGGGGGAACCACAGGGTCACGGCAGGGAGTACTGGGAACCGGTTTAAGACAGTCCTTGAGACAAGAAGTACCCCAGTTCTTGATTTCTCCTGTGGACCAATCAAGGGTTGGGGAATGGCGTTGAAGCCACGGTAATCCAAGAAGAACTTCGGAAGTGGAGTTGGAGAGGACCAAAAATTAAATTTTTTCGTGATGAGGTCCGATGCACATTAGGAGAGGTTCCATGCGGTAACGCACGGTACAGTCCAATCTTTCATTGTTAACAGAATTGATGTAGAGGGGTCTGGCGAGACTGGTCACCGGGATGTTGAACCTGTTGATGAGAGAGGCCAAAATAAAATTTCCTGCAGATCCGGAATCCAAGAAGGCCATAGTAGAGAAGGAGAAGGTAGAGGAAGATATCCGCACAGGCACAGTAAGGCGTGGAGAGGCAGAGTTGACATGAAGAACTGTCTCACCTTCGTGCGGAGTCAGCGTACGTCTTTCCAGGCGGGGAGGACAGATAGGACAATCCTTCAAGAAGTGTTCGGTACCGGCACAGTACAGGCACAGATTCTCCATGCGGCGTCGTGTCCTCTCTTGAGGTGTCAAGCGAGACCGGTCAACTTGCATAGCCTCCACGGCGGGAGGCACAGGAACGGATTGCAGAGGACCAGAGGAGAGAGGAGCCGGGGAGAAAAAACGCCTCGTGCGAACAAAGTCCATATCCTGGCGGAGCTCCTGACGCCTTTCGGAAAAACGCATGTCAATGCGGGTGGCCAGATGAATAAGTTCATGCAGGTTAGCAGGAATTTCTCGTGCGCCCAGCACATCTTTAATGTTGCTGGATAGGCCTTTTTTAAAGGTCGCGCAGAGGGCCTCATTATTCCAGGATAATTCGGAGGCAAGAGTACGGAATTGGATGGCGTACTCGCCAACCGAAGAATTACCCTGGACCAGCTTCAGCAGGGCAGTCTCAGCAGAAGAGGCTCGGGCAGGTTCCTCAAAGACACTTCGAATCTCCGTGAAGAAGGAGTGTACAGAGGCAGTGACGGGGTCATTGCGGTCCCAGAGCGGTGTGGCCCATGACAGAGCTTTCCCAGACAGAAGGCTGACTACGAAAGCCACCTTAGACCTTTCAGTAGGAAACTGGTCCGTCATCATCTCCAAGTGCAGGGAACATTGCGAAAGAAAGCCACGGCAAAACTTAGAGTCCCCATCAAATTTATCCGGCAAGGATAATCATAGGCCGGAAGCGGCCACTCGCTGCGGAGGAGGTGCAGGAGCTGGCGGAGGAGATTGTTGCTGGAGTTGTGGTAGTAGCTGCTGTAGCATCACGGTCAGTTGAGACAGCTGGTGGCCTTGTTGCGCTATCTGTTGTGACTGCTGGGCGACCACCGTGGTGAGGTCGGTGACAACTGGCAGTGGGACTTCAGCGGGATCCATGGCCGGATCTACTGTCACGATTCGGCTGGCTGGAGGTGGATCCTCTGTGCCAGAGAGGGATTGGCGTGGACCGTGCTGGTGGACCGGTTCTAAGTTGCTACTGGTATTCACCAGAGCCCGCCGCAAAGCGGGATGGTCTTGCAGCGGCGGTAGCAACCAGGTCGTATCCACCAGCAACGGCTCAACCTCTCTGACTGCTGAAGATAGGCGCGGTACAAGGGAGTAGACAAGAGCAAGGTCGGACGTAGCAGAAGGTCAGGGCAGGCAGCAAGGATCGTAGTCAGGGGCAACGGCAGGAGGTCTGGAACACAGGCTAGGAACACACAAGGAAACGCTTTCACTGGCACAATGGCAACAAGATCCGGCGAGGGAGTGCAGGGGAAGTGAGGTATAAATAAGGAGTGCACAGGTGAACACACTAATTAAGCCTGCTGCGCCAATCAGTGGCGCAGTGGCCCTTTAAATAGCAGAGACCCGGCGCGCGCGCGCCCTAAGGAGCGGGGCCACGCGCGCCGGGACAAGACTGACGGAGAGCGAGTCAGGTACGGGAGCTGGGATGCGCATCGCGAGCGGGCGCCTCCCGCATCGCGAATCGCATCCCGGCTGAGAGAGGTATTGCAGCGCACCCGGTCAGCAGGTCTGACCGGGGCGCTGCAAATGCGAGGATGTTGCGAGCGCTCCGGGGAGGAGCGGGGACCCGGAGCGCTCGGCGTAACAGTAATGCTGTGTCGTCCTGCTGTTGTTATGTCTTACCTTTATTTTGTTTTCTTTTTTTGAGTTTTCATGCCTTTTTTATGGTGTGTGCAGTTGTAACACTGCATGATGTCTCTCCCTTTGCATTTCCTGTCTGGTGTGTGGCTCAAACTACGTTTCCCATGAGTTATTTGTATTTTTTTTCTATTTCCTCCTTCCCCCCTTTTTTTATTGTGCTTGTGTTTCCACCCCTTACCCTGTCTTCTTTGATTTTTATTCTGCCCGTTGTCAGCCCTTTTTATTGTGTATTCCGCCCCTTCTCAAAGTTCTGTTCCGCCCTGTTTTTTTTTGTTTAGTTTTCGCCCGCAGGAGGTGTAGCCTAAAAACACAGGTGCGCAGCAGTAATGTAAAGATTTTCTTGATTCGTAGAAAACCTAGAGCCCAGCACTCATCAGCCTTTGGCTGCCTGGACATGCTGGGAGTCGTAGGCCCTTCACTGTATGACTAAGCTAAGCTACACCCTACGCTACCCTCTCTAAACTACGCTTTCTCTGCCTGTAAAACCAAGTTAGCTACATTACACCTGTGTAAAACTGTGCTAACACTACGCTACGCTAATGTGGTGAGGTTGGGATGAGGGCAGATGGAATTACCCTAGGGGCAGATGGCATTAACCCCTTGTGTTCATGATGCCAGGAAGTGGTTTATCCTCTACACCACCTGAAGGATACCGCTGGATCCTGGGCTTGGCACAGGGGGCAAATAATGACTGTGATGCCAAGTTATGGAACAACGGCAGCTTTACTGAGTCAGACAGATGTAAAAGTCTATACAGCTTGGCTAGGCCCATGGAGGTGACCAGTGACTTCAGAGAGACCTTAGGGCTTGCTGTGACTTATAGTGGACTTGGACAATTTGGATGCAGGCCACACTGACTTGAGACAGGATGACTTGGACTGACTTGACTATAACAGACTATGACTGACTTCACCGCTTCTGTAGCTTACCAGGCTTTGACTTGACATGTGGGGTACTGGACTTGAGAATCCATGGCTGCTTGACTGACTTTAGGCCTCCTCTGGACTTCAGGACTTGACCTCACTGTTCCTCAGCAAAGACTATGAGCAGAGCTCCAAGAGAGCAAGCAGAGGCTCCACCCAGGGCTTATATGGGGGAGACTCTGAGGGGTCCCATAGGTCACCCTTAGGTCACATGGTCACTGATACCTCACTGGGTTACAATCCCATGACAACAGGTTAATCACATGTCAACTGTTCTTAAAGGCACAACACGTTTTATATACAATACACAGCATAACATAGGCAAAAAGCACAGGAACAAGGGGAAAAGGTGCAGGAGGCCCAGGGGACACTGTATGGAGGCTGCCTGTCAGGGCAGCTAGGGTACAGGGGTTCAACTCCTGTACTGGGCCACCTCACTAACTACACTACACCTGTGTAATACTACACTAACACTACGCTATGCTAACTACACTACACTAACACTACGCTACGCTAACTACCCTACACCTGTGTTAAACTACGCTACGCTAACTATGCTAAAACTGCGCTAACACTACGCTGTGCTAACTAAGCAAAACCTGTGTAACGCCGAGCACTCCGGGTCTCTGTCCCTCCCCGGAGCGCTCGTGGCGTTAATCTGCTTGCAGCGCCCCAGGCAGTCCCGCTGTGCGGGAGCGCTGCTCTGGTGTCCCCGGCGGGGATGCGATCCGCGTGGCGGGACGTGCCCGCCCGCAGGTCGCATCCCGATTCTCTCACCTGCCCCGTCCTCCTTCAGCTCCGTCCTGGCGCGCGCGGCCCCGCTCTCTAGGGCGCGCACGCGTCGGCTCTATGAAATTTAAAGGGCCAGTGCACCACTAATTGGTGCCTGGCCCAATCAGTGTAATTACCTCCAAACACTACATAAACCCTCTTCCCCTTCCTGTCCTTGCCGGATCTTGTTGCCCTAGTGCCCTGAGAAAGCGTTTTGTGTGTATCCCTAGCCTGTGTTTCCAGACCCTTGTTGTTGCCCCTGACTACGAACCTTGCCGCCTGCCTTGACCTTCTGCTACGTCTGATCTCGCCTTGCCTTGTCCTTGTGTACTAAGCCTGTCTCAGCTGTCAGTGAGGTTGAGTCGCTATCGGGTGGAACGACCTGGGGGTTACCTGCCGCAGCAAGTCCATCCCACTTTGCGGCGGGCTCTGGTGAAAACCAGTAACCTCTTAGATTCCGTTCTCCTGGTACGGCCCGCGCCATCGCCTCACTGACACAGAGGATCCACTCACGTGTCACTACCAGTCCGGACCCTGACAACCTGTGTAAAATTACACTAACTATGCTAAAACTGCGCTAACACTACTCTACGCTAACTACGCTAAACTGTGCTGACACTACACTACGCTAACTACACAAAACCTGTGTAAAACTACGCTACACTAACTATGCTAAAACTGCGCTAACACTACGCTACGCTAACTATGCTAAAACTGCGCTAACACTACGCTACGCTAACTACGCTAAACTGTGCTGACACTACGCTACGCTAACTACACAAAACCTGTGTAAACCTACGCTACACTAACTATGCTAAAACTGCGCTAACACTACGCTACGCTAACAACACTAAAACTGCGCTAGCACTACACTATTAAACCTAGGCTAAAACTGCGCTGACACTACACTATGCTAACTATGCTAAGACTACACTAACACTACCCTGCGCTAACTACCCTAAAACTGCGCTAACACTATGCTACACTAACTACTCTATACCTGTGTAAAACTACAACTCCCATCCTGCCTGGACAGCATTTAGCTGTCTGGGCATGCTGGGAGTTGTAGTCTCTTTACTTTAACCCTTTGTCACAAATGTACATTCATTAACTTCCATCTGCGGCTTCCGAGGTTTGAAGCACGCTCAACAGGTGAGCGCGCATCATACCCGGTGGAACCCACGGCTAATGCCGGACATCGCCGATTGCCATTAACCACTCAATCTCCTCAAATTCCGGCCACCAGCAAACAGGCCACAAAGGCACAGCAAGAAAAACCACAGACCAGATCAAATGTGCAGGTAAGCACAACTCACAGAAAGCCACGATATAGCCATAAAAACCACAGCAGTGGAGTACCCCTTTCATGCCACAATCAATTCCTCTGGCTATGAAAGCCAAAGGAGGTCCAGGGCTTTACTAGATTGGCCCCTCTAACAAAGTGACCATTCACTGCATGCATAGCCATCTTCACACTAACGGGGTACTCCGCCCCTAGACATCTTATCCCCTATCTAAAGGCTCCAGTGATCTCCGTGATCTCTGTGCAGCACCCGGCATTCCAAGCAGTAAGTTTAGAATGCTGGGTTCCCGTGGCAACTCATGAAATCCCCTACATGCTGTTAAAAAATTGGCAGGGGTCCCAGCTGCGGGAGCCACGTGAGCAGACATCGTATCCCCTATCCTTTTGGATAGGGGATAAGATGTCTAAGGGGAAAGTACCCCTTTAACTTAATTGATGTTTACCAATGGTGCCCGTTTACGGAGGGGCCTGATGAAGCGCTGATTGGGCGATAAGGACCGTCAAACAACCCTCTTCCCCCTCCTACCTTGTTCCGTCCGCTCTCCCATGCACGTTTTTATGCCTCCAAGTTAATATAAAATAAAGAAACTTGATGACCCCGATTGACCTGGTGAGTGCTCCATTTCTTTGTTGCTTATTGTGGATTATACATTTGGACTGTTTGATGAGAGCACCGAAAAGGTCGGCTTATAGAGAAAAGCTTAGCGGACTAGTGGATAGCGAAGTAACGGTGCCGGGTTGCCTCTGTTTAGGATTGTGTGTAATTTCTTTTTTTGTTTAATTGTTTTTTTTATTAAATAATTTTTCTTTAAAACAGATATTTGACAGTAAAGAAAATATAAGTATGTAGAATAATAAACAAGACCAGGTTACAATATGATAATCTGCATAGATCCGGCTGTCAAGATGTTGTTAAGTCCAGATTTTCTCAGGTCAGCTCTGTGAGTAGCCGGGGTAGGCTCCACGTCAGGGACATTGAGCATAGATAGAAGCCGATATCTGATACATTTTATGAAGTGGCATTAGTGGGTAATAGTAATATCTCTAGACTTCCTCACAATCCGGATCTATTACACCTCAGCTGATGGTTAATAATACAGGTAACATGCAATGAAGAAGATATCAAATAATGTACATTAAAAGCAGGACGTAGAAGGTTTGTAAGAGGTAGAAAGGGGGTAAAGTTATATAGAGAAAGAGAGAGGTAAGTAGGGAAGATAAAGAGAATAAAGATGAAGTATCTGCTTGGCTCCAGCTCCTCGAGGTCCATCCACCACTTCAGAACCACTCTCAGGGATTCCACATATTCATCCCTCTGGCACCACAATGTCTGGAAAGCATCCAGTCTGTTTTCCACCATAGAGGACATAGTTTCCATTCTCCGTATGTCTGCGATTTTATCTAGTAGCATCTGGAATGGGGAGCTTTCAGTTTTCCTCCACTAATGAGCCACAAGACACTTGGCTGCAGTGAGTATATGTAAAAAGAGTTTGGATTGAATGTTACTAATTCTGCTGGGTGGGATGTTTAGAAGATATGTTTCTGCTGACAGTGGAATGTGGGACCCTATAACCCTCCTAACTAGTGATTGCACCTCCAGCCTGTTACGCCGAGCGCTCCGGGTCCCCGCTCCTCCCCGGAGCGCTCGCTACACTTCCCTCACTGCAGCGCCCCGGTCGGTTCCACGGACCCGGGGCGCTGCGTTACTACCTCCGGCCGGGATGCGATTCGCGATGCGGGTAGCGCCCGCTCGCGATGCGCACCCCGGCTCCCGTACCTTACTCGCTCCCCGTCAGTTCTGTCCCGGCGCGCGCGGCCCCGCTCCCTAGGGCGCGCGCGCGCCGGGTCTTTGCGATTTAAAGGGCCACTGCACCGCTGATTGGTGCAGTGGTTCCAATTAGTGTTTACACCTGTGCACTTCCCTATATCACCTCACTTCCCCTTCACTCCCTCGCCGGATCTTGTTGCCCTAGTGCCAGTGAAAGCGTTCCTTGTGTGTTCCTTGCCTGTGATTCCAGACCTTCTGCCGTTGCCCCTGACTACGATCCTTGCTGCCTGCCCCGACCTTCTGCTACGTCCGACCTTGCTTCTGTCTACTCCCTTGTACCGCGCCTATCTTCAGCAGCCAGAGAGGTTGAGCCGTTGCTAGGGGATACGACCTGGTCACTACCGCCGCAGCAAGACCATCCCGCTTTGCGGCGGGCTCTGGTGAAAACCAGTAGTGACTTAGAACCGATCCTCTAGCACGGTCCACGCCAATCCCTCTCTGGCACAGAGGATCCACTACCTGCCAGCCGGCATCGTGACAGTAGATCCGGCCATGGATCCCGCTGAAGTTCCTCTGCCAGTTGTCGCTGACCTCACCACGGTGGTCGCCCAGCAGTCACAACAGATTGCGCAACAAGGCCAACAGCTGTCTCAACTGACTGTTATGCTACAACAGTTACTACCACAGCTCCAGCAATCATCTCCTCCGCCAGCTCCTGTACCTCCTCCGCAGCGAGTGGCCGCTTCTGGAATACGACTATCCTTGCCGGATAAATTTGATGGGGACTCTAAGTTTTGCCGTGGCTTTCTTTCCCAATGTTCATTACACTTGGAGATGATGTCGGACCAGTTCCCCACTGAAAGGTCTAAGGTGGCTTTCGTAGTCAGCCTGCTGTCTGGAAAAGCCCTGGCTTGGGCCACACCGCTCTGGGACCGCAATGACCCCGTCACTGCCTCTGTACACTCCTTCTTCTCGGAAATTCGAAGTGTCTTTGAGGAACCTGCCCGAGCCTCTTCTGCTGAGACTGCCCTGTTGAACCTGGTCCAGGGTAATTCTTCCGTTGGCGAGTATGCCGTACAGTTCCGTACCCTTGCTTCAGAATTATCCTGGAATAATGAGGCACTCTGCGCGACCTTTAAAAAAGGCCTATCCAGCAACATTAAAGATGTTCTGGCCGCACGAGAAATCCCTGCTAACCTACATGAACTCATCCATCTTGCCACTCGCATTGACATGCGTTTTTCCGAACGGCGTCAGGAGCTCCGCCAGGATATGGACTCTGTTCGCACGAGGCGTTTCTTCTCCCCGGCTCCTCTCTCCTCTGGTCCCCTGCAATCTGTTCCTGTGCCTCCCGCCGTGGAGGCTATGCAGGTCGACCGGTCTCGCCTGACACCCCAAGAGAGGACACGACGCCGCATGGAGAATCTCTGCCTGTACTGTGCTAGTACCGAACACTTCCTGAAGGATTGTCCTATCCGTCCTCCCCGCCTGGAAAGACGTCCGCTGACTCCGCACAAAGGTGAGACAGTCCTTGATGTCTACTCTGCTTCTCCACGTCTTACTGTGCCTGTGCGGATGTCTGCCTCTGCCTTCTCCTTCTCTGCTGTGGCCTTCCTGGACTCTGGATCTGCAGGAAATTTCATCTTAGCCTCTCTCGTCAACAGGTTCAACATCCCGGTGACCAGTCTCGCCAGACCCCTCTACATCAATTGTGTAAACAATGAAAGATTGGACTGTACTATACGTTTCCGCACGGAGCCCCTTCTAATGTGCATCGGATCTCATCACGAGAGGATTGAACTGTTGGTCCTCCCCAATTGCACTTCTGAAATCCTTCTTGGACTTCCCTGGCTTCAACTCCATTCCCCAATCCTGGATTGGTCCACTGGGGAGATCAAGAGTTGGGGGCCCTCTTGTTCCAAGGACTGCTTAAAACCGGTTCCCAGTAAACCTTGCCGTGTCCCTGTGCTTCCTCATGTAACCGGTCTCCCTAAGGCCTATATGGACTTTGCGGACGTTTTTTGCAAAAAACAAGCTGAGACTCTACCTCCTCACAGGCCTTATGATTGTCCCATTGACCTCCTCCCGGGCACTACTCCACCCCGGGGCAGAATCTATCCTCTGTCCGTCCCAGAGACTCTTGCCATGTCTGAATACGTCCAAGAAAATTTAAAAAAGGGCTTTATCCGTAAATCCTCCTCTCCTGCCGGAGCCGGATTTTTCTTTGTGTCCAAAAAAGAAGAGCTCCTCCCATTTTTTCCCCTGGAGACAAGGTATGGCTCTCCGCTAAATATGTCCGTTTCCGTGTCCCGAGCTATAAGTTGGGACCACGCTATCTTGGTCCTTTTAAAGTTTTGTGTCAAATTAATCCTGTCTCTTACAAACTTCTTCTTCCTCCTTCTCTTCGTATCCCTAATGCCTTTCACGTCTCTCTTCTTAAACCTCTCATCCTCAACCGTTTTTCTCCTAAATCTGTTCCTCCCACTCCTGTTTCCGGCTCCTCGGACATCTTCTCTGTCAAAGAGATTTTGGCCTCTAAAAAGGTCAGGGGAAGAACTTTTTTTTTAGTGGATTGGGAGGGTTGTGGTCCAGAAGAGAGGTCCTGGGAACCTGAGGACAATATCCTGGACAAAAGTCTGATCCTCAGGTTCTCAGGCCCCAAGAAGAGGGGGAGACCCAAGGGGGGGGGTACTGTTACGCCGAGCGCTCCGGGTCCCCGCTCCTCCCCGGAGCGCTCGCTACACTTCCCTCACTGCAGCGCCCCGGTCGGTTCCACGGACCCGGGGCGCTGCGTTACTACCTCCGGCCGGGATGCGATTCGCGATGCGGGTAGCGCCCGCTCGCGATGCGCACCCCGGCTCCCGTACCTTACTCGCTCCCCGTCAGTTCTGTCCCGGCGCGCGCGGCCCCGCTCCCTAGGGCGCGCGCGCGCCGGGTCTTTGCGATTTAAAGGGCCACTGCACCGCTGATTGGTGCAGTGGTTCCAATTAGTGTTTACACCTGTGCACTTCCCTATATCACCTCACTTCCCCTTCACTCCCTCGCCGGATCTTGTTGCCCTAGTGCCAGTGAAAGCGTTCCTTGTGTGTTCCTTGCCTGTGATTCCAGACCTTCTGCCGTTGCCCCTGACTACGATCCTTGCTGCCTGCCCCGACCTTCTGCTACGTCCGACCTTGCTTCTGTCTACTCCCTTGTACCGCGCCTATCTTCAGCAGCCAGAGAGGTTGAGCCGTTGCTAGGGGATACGACCTGGTCACTACCGCCGCAGCAAGACCATCCCGCTTTGCGGCGGGCTCTGGTGAAAACCAGTAGTGACTTAGAACCGATCCTCTAGCACGGTCCACGCCAATCCCTCTCTGGCACAGAGGATCCACTACCTGCCAGCCGGCATCGTGACACAGCCAAAAGTGTCTTAGACTTCAGTCCACCTGTTATATGCCAAAAATCTGGTCCATGAGGGAATTCTCCGGAGGTGCATCGCAGCCACTTGAATTCATTAGAAAACTATAACAATGGAGGAAAGAATCCACTGATCAGCAAAGGGAAAATACCATTGTGATCAGTGTCACCTGCACTACCAAAAGGTTAGTGCGGGTGATGCCACAGGATAGGGCATAAGTTATGATAACGGGGGTCTGACCACTGGGAACTTCAATGATCTCCAGAATTGGGCCCGGCTCTATATGCTGAGCACTCTGCCCCCACCTTCCGCGTCATACTCATCTTGGGAGTGACGAGCCGCTCAGCCAATCACCAGCTGAGGCAGGGCAGTCACTGCCAAGACAAGTACAGGACCCATTCTGTAGATCATGGGGGCCCTGTGGATAGGGATATGTCTTCAATAACTGGATAACCCCTTCAAAGTCATATAAGTCTGTGATACTATAATAATACATTTATTGAAATTTCCCATCTCCGTGCCACCATATAGTACAGGCCCCCCTCTGTGCCACCATATAGTACAGGTCCCCCTCTGTGCCACCATATAGTACAAGCTCCCCCCTCTGTGCTCCAAGAATAGAGTAGGCCCCCTTGGTGCTGCCATATAGTACAGGCTTCCCACTGTGCCGCCGTATAATACAAACCCCACTGTACCCCCAAATACTAATGTATGGTGGCAGAGAGGCCTTACTACTGTGTGATGGCATAGAGAGGCCTACATATTATATGTGGCACAGAGGAGCCTAACTACTTTATGGAAGCACAGAGGGGCATCTCTACTATGTAGAGACAAATAGTGGGCACTAATACTGTGTGGGGCATTACATGCTGGGAGTTTGTAAAGAGGTGAGGATGTTACTGGAGGGAGGAGCCTAAAATGTTTGTCTTGCAGATTCTGCAGAGAGGAGTGAATGATTCCAATCAAAGAAGTCGTCACCTTTGATTTACTCTGAGAAGACGCCCCTGTGAGTAACTGGATATAACTGCACTCTAATCACTTATGGTTTGCAGAATCTGTGCAGTGCTAGTATCTTCCACTTTATGGTCACTGTATGGGTCTTTGTTTAGTGGGTTTTATTTAGTAACAGTATGTTTGAATTTTCCAGTCACTATGCAGTGGTACTTGTAGTGGTACTGGCAAGTCCTGCAGGAACGCGTGGGAACAGAGTTCCTGCACTTTTACCACAACAGGAACACCGGTCCCATTAGCAGGAGTCCTGCAGGACCAGCCCTTGAGTTGAAACATTGGGTAAGTTCCCACACTTTTTTTTTCTGGGACTTGACTCCTGGGTTCTGGTGCATCATTATTCATTATTGGTCGCAGAATACAGGAGGGGGGGGGGAGCAAGACACATTCTTTGCACAGGGGCCCTCTGTGGCTGTGTCCGCCCCTGAGTTAAAACATGTAGTTTTATATGTCTCCCTCCCCTGCCTGCCACCCCAAGTGCCTTCTATAAGAAAACCTCATACTAGGTCTATGGCTCTTTAACCACCAATTAACCATTTATTGGCCATCATATTTACAGCTTCACCTAACACAGCTATAGAGATATAGGGAAAAAATGGTCTGCCTTTAGCCACCACTAGGTGGGGCTTACTGGAAACAGATTTATACAGCTCTGTGTTAAAAAGCTGTCATTGCTGCCTGTCTTGGAGACATTTCTACTGCAGTGACATTGTCATGTTCACTATAAAGAGGGAATAACAGACCAGTAGTGCATTGGGAAAGGAAATAAGGTGAATATATATACACTGACCCATTGTCATGCTGAGGCTTGGTTCACATCACGTTTTCAGCCATACGGGACCGCATACGGCTGGGGGGAGCTAAAACCGGGCGCTCCCGTATCCCTGTTGTATGCCGCCCATATGAAAGTCGGTAGACGGCATACTGGGCAAAAATGAGCCGACTGAAGTCAGCGTTTCACTCCGGTTGGCTTTTTTTGCCCCGTATGCGGTTTTCCACTGGACCTAAAACCGTGGTCGACCCCGGTTTTAGGTCTGGTGGGAAAACCGCATACGGGGCAAAAATAAGCCAACCGGAGTCAGCGTTTCACTCCGGTCGGCTCATTGAAATGAATTACATACGGGCGACATACGGCAGGGATACGGGAGTGCCCGGTTTTAGCTCCTCCCAGCCGTATGCTGCCCCGTATGGCTAAAAACGTGATGTGAATCCAACCTTACCAGGAAAAACTCTATTAGGCCACATACACATAACAGTTTTGCCATACTGTTTTGCATCAGTTTTTTTTTTTTTTTTTTTTGCATGAAGTATGCATTAAAAAACTGACAAAATGGTATGCAAACGTGCGCTATAAATTTAAACTGCATACAGTTTTACAATGTATGCATTTTGAATTTAGATGTCTGGTTGCAAAAAAAACTAACACTTAACACTTTCTTGCATTAAAGTTCAAATTGTTTTATTGAAATTCCAAGGAAAGCAGGTGTGGTTTGCCATGTGCAAGAAAACAAAACATATCCTAAAAACCACATGCCAAGCTAGACCCATCCTTAAAAAAAAACACGTATACGGCTCTTAAAAAGGACACAAAACTGTAGTGGACTGCGGTTTTGTGTATGATAAAAAAACGAGTAAAACCGTGCACCACCAAAAACATACACAACCGTATGCTAATTGTTTGTGTACGTATTTGAATGGGATGTCTATACGGTTTTCTAAATGGCTGTATACGATTTTGAAATACAAATCCACATACGGGAATTGTATGGCAAAATCGTGATGTGAATGCACCCTTACTTTGAAAATTGAGTCCTTGCTTCAGTGTAACCCCAGAAAAACAGGACTATTCTAATTTTCCAGACAGAAATCCATTTTGCTTATAACCACAGATCTGATGGTTTGATCATTTGTATTAGTCATTTTGCCAATCTATAACCCTTCTGATTTTTCCTGTAGTCTAATACATATGTATTTAACAAGCTATACCATATATTGCTTATATAATACTTGACATTTTTTTTAAAGATTTCTTTTTATGCTTGTAAAGTCTCAGTGAAGTAAGACTATTAGCAAAAAACGATTCGTTAACTATAAATATAAAACGTGTTGAATTTAAACCTATAATACAGGAGGTGCTAAAAGCATGTGACTAATCTGTTTTGTAGCGTACTGTCGAATATATAGCACAAAGAAACTTGTGATCACTGTGTTTTGCTAAGGTAGCTCCTTAAAAAAGATTTGCAATGAAGGCGGTGAAACATCATTAATCTATGGGCCATAAATAACTTTGAAATGGGGGCAGATGAAACAATCTTTTAAGGAAATGAAAAGACATATTTATGTGGCAAGGACAGATTTGGTGGCTGTATAATTAGAACAATGACATGAATTCTCTCCTGGATTAGAGAAACTAATTATTGGCCCAGGTCGCATTATTTAGGTTATTCAGATCTGGATTCCTACTTTACTTGATATCCCAACACTCTCTGGATAATAGAAACATATTATTATAGCAATACAACAGGTTAGAGTTTATGTTAAAGCATTACTATAATAAAAATCTAACTTTTTTATAGGATTATTCCTTCTCTGGACATCTTATTCTCTTTTCAAAGGTTGGGGATAAGATGTCTGGTCGCTGGGGGACCCACTCACCCCAGATCTCCGGGTGGCACGCTGGCATTCTGAACATTTTTGTTGAGAACACTGGGTTTGGGGGGTCGTGGTTGTGACGCCATGCCAGTAGATTAAAGGGGTTCTCCGGTGCTTAGACATCTTATCCCCTATCCAAAGGATAGGGGATAAGATGCCTGATCGCGGGAGTCCCGCCGCTGGGGACCCCCGGGATCTTGCACGCGGCACCCCGTTTGTAATCAGTCCCCGGAGCGTGTTACAGGGCGGGCGACATGTGACGTCACACCCCCGCCCCCGTGTGATGTCATACTCCGCCCCTCAATGCAGGCCTAGGGGAGGGGGCGTGATAGCTGTCACGCCCCCTCCCGTAGGCTTGCATTGAGGGGCAGAGCATGACATCACACGGGGGCGGGTGCGTGACGTCATACGCCACCCGCCCTGTAGTCACTGGTAATCAGTCCCGGAGTGAACACGCTCCGGGGACTGATTGCAAACGGGGTGCCGCGTGTAAAATCACGGGGGTCCCCAGTGGTGGGACTCCCGCGATCAGGCATCTTATCCCCTATCCATTGGATAGGGGATAAGATGTCTAAGCACCGGAGTACCCCTTTAAAGAGATTTTTTAATTACATTTTTATTTATTTAATGTAATTTAAATTTATTTAAAAAAATGTAAATCCTCTTTTGAGGATCCATTCTTTCTGGGGAGCATCGAGCTAGCTGTCCGCCACGAGGCGGGCTACCACATGTTCCAGCCCCCCGACTCTCAGCGCCCCCCCACCTGTGAAACTGCGTGTGAAACTGCAAATGTTTAATTTAATCAATTATGGTTCATTTTTATCACTCCAACCTGTTTCATTGGATTCTTGTGGTAATTCCGGAGGTAATGAATGATGACGACCATAGGGCCTCACAATTGAAAAGATAAACCACTTAAGGACCTATGACGTACTGGTACATCATGAGTCCACTCCCGTTCCATAACGTGGGGCCACGGCATCATAGCGGGTCGGGCCTGGCCTCTAACAACGGCCGGGACCCGTGGCTAATAGCGTGCGGCACTGATCATGGTGCCGCGCGCTATTAACCCTTTAGATGCGGCTTTCAAAGTTTATCGCCGCATCTAAAGTGAAACTAAACTAATGCTGGTTAGCTCAGGCTGAAATGAAATCGCGGCATCCCGAACAGCTGTAGGACATGAGGAGGGTCCCCTTACCTGCCTCCTGGTGTCCGGTCGCCGAATGACTGCTCAATGCCTGAGATCCAGGCATAAGCAGTCAAGCGGCGGAATCATTGATCATTGGTTTCCTATGAGAGACCATTGATCAATGTAAAAGATCAGTGTGTGCATTGTTATAGCTCCCATGGGAGCTATAACATTGCAAAAAAAGTGAAGAAAAAAAGTTAATTAAGATCATTTAACCCCTTCCCTTTTCCCATTTAAAAAAAACGGTGTAAATAAAAATAAAATTAAACATATGTGATATTGCCGCGTGCAGAAATGTCCGAATTATTAAAATATATAATTAATTTAACCGCACGGTCAATGGCGTACGCGCAAAAAAATTCCAAAGTCCAAAATTTCGTATTTTTGGTTACTTTTTATATCATGAAAAAATGAATAAAAAGCGATCAATAAGTCCAATCAATACAAAAATTCAGATCACAGCAAAAATGAGCCCTCATACCACCCCATACACGGAAAAATAAAAAAGGGGGGTTATAGGGGTAAGAAGATGACAATTTTAAACGTTACAATGGACCATATGTTGTTCCCTTCCACCTTTTAGGGGTTTTTGCATCACATCAATACTTGGTGGTGTTTTTTGCACACCTTTCCTTTTTTTTTTTTTATTTAAAAGTTTTTGGGGGTACATATATTTTATTAAAGAAAAGTTGCGTTTTAGCTAATGCATATCCTCAATTCTTACTTGTGGTCTGATGCGGAGGAATTTCTGTAACTGGGAAGCAGCACCTTAAATATTTTTCGCTGTATCCATATTTGTACAGTGTTGGTGTGGCACCATGGTCAATCTACTCTGATGCATCAGGCATTGATGGGTGGAAATCCTGGCTGATCCAAGCCTGATTCATCTTGACAAAGTTCAGTCTTTCAACATTTTTGGTGAACAGGCAAGTTCTCCTTAGGGTTACTATGGCCCCCGCCACACTAAACACCCGCTCTGATGGCACACTACTGTCCGGGCAGGAGTTTGGCTGCCCAGAAGTCCAGCAGATCTTCAGTGGGGGTTGGGAGGGTCATGTCAAGGTATGCCACCACCTGCTTGTTCCGGTCCTGCTCCAGTTCTACCTGCTGCTGATGAGTTGCTTCACTATGCAGGTGAAGAAAGCTACTCATCAGCGACTGTAGACTCAGGCTTCTGCTGATGTAGCTGGTACTGCTCCTGCCACCCCGCCCCTCCCCAGCAGCTACGGCAATGGAACGTGAATGCAGAGGACTCCCCCGAGTCAGATCTGTGAGAGGATGGACAACGGCATAGATAGACATTGGCCAACTGACTACGTAGGATGTAGGTCAGTTTGTCCTCCCTCTCAGTGGGTGTAAAAAAGGCCCCCATTTTGTGCCGGTAGCGAGGGTCCAACAAGGTGTCGAGCCAGAAGTCATCCCACTGCTGAATGGTGACAAATCGGCGGTCACTACGAAAGCAAGTGAGCATGCATTGTGCCATTTGTGCAGTCTGGGTCCTCTGTCTTGTCTTCCCTATCACCCTGTAGCTCCTTTGGATTCTCCTGCTCCTCCTCTCCTGTCAGATGACTATAAAAACCACCCATTTCGTTAAAAATTGCCTGTGCTCGACTGTCCCCCTCTTCCTCCTCCTCTTCCAGTTCAGCCCCCACAGGGCTCATGTGGCCATGAGATGTAGGCGCCATGTCTCCAGTGCCCTGGCCAGCCATCGTTTCCACCATCTGTTGTAGGAAATGAAGCAGTGAAATGATGTTGTTCATTCTGGCGACTGACTAACAATATGGCTTCCGCAACGGGCCCGAGGAAAAGACAGGTGTTACGTATGAGCTGCCACTGGTTGACATCGAAGTTACACAGGGTACGCTTGAATCATCAAGAAATCGTTAATGGCCTTTCTCTGTTCGAATAGTTGGTCTAACATATGGAGGGTGGAATTCCAACGGGTGGAAACGTTGCATATCAGACTATGTTGAGGGACGCCGTTCTGACGCTGCAGCTCAAGGACGGTGTGCTTTACAGTGTATGAGTGGCTGAAGTGCATGCAAAGTTTCCTTGCCATTCTTAGGATGTCTTGCAATTAGGTGGAAGACTTTAGGAAATGCTTGACAACCAGATTGAACACTAGTGTTGAGCGGCATAGGCCATATTCGAATTTGCGATATTTTGCGAATATATGGACGAATATTCATCATATATTCGCTAAATGCGCATATTTGTAATATTCACGTTTTATTTTCGCATATGCGGAAACACAAGAGAAAATTCGCATATACGAAAATGTGCATATACGAAAATTTGCATACGCGAAAATTCGCATATGCGAAAATTAGCATATGCAAATTCTCATATATGCGAAAATTTGTACGCCAGTCTCACACAGTAGTATTAGAGCCTTCTTTACACCACACAAGCTGGAAGCAGAGGGATGATCACTGTGATGTGTTCTGTGAAAAAAAAAAAAACTAATATTCGTAATTGCGAATATATAGTGCTATATTCGCGAATATTCACAAATTTGCGAATATGTGATACTCGCGAATAAAATTTGCATTGCGAATATTCGCGAGCAACACTATTGAACATGTGTGCTATGCAGAGCGCATGGCTCAGCCTTCCTTGACGCAGCGCAGACAAGATGTTCTTCCTGTTGTGGGTCACCATGGTTCCGATCTCCAGTTGTCGCAGAGAAAACCATAATTCGATTTCTTGACAAATCACCTGTGTGACTCCAAGGCAAACCAGGTGAAGAACAGTGTGACACCGATGTGCCCTGCACACATGGTATGCTGGAGGGACACTGAGACTTGTCTGTGCAGTGGAGGCTGAGGACATGGCAGAGGATGAGGAGGCAGAGTCAGACATTGTCGAAGGACCAACAGCATGAGAGCGTAGAGTCAGAAGCGGCGTGACCTGGCCAAATTGCTGGTGTGGCTGTTCAGGAACCACATTCACCCAGTGGGCTGTAAAGGACATGTATTGTCCCTGACCGTAGTTACAACTCCACATGTCGGCGCTGCTGTCCAGCTTCTGCGCCGTTGGATGAGTGGGCGCATACTGCTGTCTCTTGGATATCGCTTCACTGATGGATTGCTGCCGGAAAGACTGACAGCTTCCTTCAGCCTTGGCGGTGCAGCCTTGGCTGGCTGAAACAGGGAGCGGTGTGCCATTGGGTTGCTGCAGCAGGCTGGACCACTGCATCAGAGCAACGGTTCTCCCGGGCCGCTTTATGGTGATGCTGCATAGGTTGACGCAGGGCCTTGGTGCCAACATTGGGACCCTGGCCACACTTCACCTTCTGCCGACACATCTTGCATGTGGCCATGTTAACATCCTCCGGATGCTTGATGAAAAACTGCCACACCACCGAGTAGCTGATTTCCCCCCCCCCAACAGTCTGCACTGACTGACTGCTACTGCCGCCGACTCCAGGAACCCCTGTTCCACTGCCTCCCAGGCAGGTAGACTGATGCAAAGCAGGTGCTCTACCCCAGGCACGTTTGGCTCCAGACTTCCCACTGCTGCCACCATGCTGACTGCCAACCATGCTACCACCTTGCTAGCTCAACTGCTGCCTTACGGGCAACCTGCAACCCTCTTCTCCTGATGATGATGATGATGAAGCCCCTTCTCCACCTGGCTGCCAAGTACAATCGGCTTCATCATCATCGAGTTGTGTCGGCATGTGTCTCAGATTCCTCAATGGTGTCTGTTTCAGGAGCCTGAACGCTCGCAACACCACCTCCCACGACACTCTCCTCATCACTACTTGCCTGCCTAGTGGAGGAAGCGGTGGATGTCTCCTCCAATTCTTAGCTGGGCAGTAGCTGCTGACTGTCCTCTAGTAGATTGTCCTCACTAAATAGTGAAGCTGAACTCACATCATACAATACTTCTGTGGAGGAGGGAACAGCAAAGGACAGAGGCGATTGGAGGACAGGCACCCGGGCCACGCCAACTCAGGGTTGTGTCTGAGGAACCAATCGACTGTTGACTGGGGGTTTCAGATGTCACTTGGGATGAAGTGGATGAGTTAACCAATCAATGACTGCAGATGGATTGCTGGTCGAGACATGACCGCTAGCTCATATCAGGAGCTCAGGCCTCTCGCTGCGACTTCTGCTGCCACGCACCCCTAGTCTGCTGCGACCTTTGCCTGTACCTGATGAATTTAGGCCTCTTCCACTCCTCTGTGCATGTCTTGGCACTTCTCTGCCTGACATACTTATACACCAACTGAGTGCGTATATGGTACACTTATTAGAGGAAAATACGCCCCAGAACGCTTACACCTGAATTAGGAGTCAAAAGCAAGTGTGTAGGTATTGCAGGCCTTTAACAGTAACTGGCCCTTATGAGTTTAACAGGAAAAAAATTTACACAGCCTGAGTGTACGTATAGGTTACACAATACACCCTAGTATGGTTAAACCCGAATTAGGCATTAAAAGCAGATGTGTAGGTATTGCTGGCCTTTAATGACCAAGGACGTATATTTACGGATATTCCATTCTTAATCCTTCCAATAGTTATTAGCTTCTGAAGTTGAGTTGTTGTTTTCTGTCTAACTGCTCTCTGATGACTCACGTCCCGGGAGCTGTTCAGTTCCTATGGGGATATTCTCCCATCATGCACAGCTCCCGGGACGTGACATCATCATTGAGCAGTTAGACAGAAAACTTCAGAAGCTAATAACTATTGGAAGGATTAAGATTTTTTAATAGAAGTAATTTACAAATCTGTTTAACTTTCCGGAGCCAGTTGATATGTATAAAAAAAAGGTTTTGCCTGGAATACCCCTTTAACCCCTTCCCTAATAAAAGTTTGAATCAACCCCCTTTTCCCATAAAAAAAAACTGTGTAAAAAATAAATAAAAATAAACATACGTGGTATTGCCGCGTGTGTAAATGTAAGAACTATAAAAATATATTTTAATAGTTAATTAAACTGCATGGTCAATGGCGTACGCGCAAAGAAATTCCAAAGTCCAAAATAGCACATTTTTGGTCATTTTTTATACCATAAAAAAGAATAAAAAGCCATCAAAATGTCCGATCAAAACAAAAATGGTACCGATAAAAACATCAGATCAGGGCGCAAAATATGAGCCCTTATACCGCTCTGTACGCGGAAAAATAAAAAAAAGTCATAGGGGTCAGAAGAGGACAATTTTAAACATATTAATTTTCGTGCATGTATAAAAGTAGGATATCATTTAAGCCCCTTAACAACCTCGGACGTACATTTACGTCCTGTGTATGACCGCGAGCATCGGATCGGTGCTCAAGTAATACACGGCAGGTTCTGCTGCTAGTAGCAGCCGGGGACCCGCCGTAATGACCGACATCCGCGATCGCACAGATGTCCACCATTAACCCCTCAGATGCCGTGATCAGTACAGATCACAGCATCTGCGGCAGTGCGCATGTTAAAATAGATGATCGGATCACCCACAACGCTGCCACAGGGATCCAATCATCTGTAATGGCGGACGGAGGTCTCCTCACCTGCCTCTGTCCGTCTCCTGCTCTGGTCTGAGATGGAGCAGACCAGAGCAGAAGATAGCCGATAATACTGATCAGTGCTATGCCCTAT